>NW_026735089.1:0-173655 GCF_949786415.1 Peromyscus eremicus
CCTAAATGGCGTTGAATCACATGCAGTTTGTGTTCCTAGGAGCAAGAGTTGTTTTCTGTTAAGGAAAGTCACTATTGTGCTCTCATTGCCATACACAGTGCAAATAGCACTCGCGTCTGTTCCCAGCAAGTACAGTGTATTGGACTGAAGAGGAGCTACTGTTATATCAGTTTCCTAAGCAGAGTTGAACTAGTTATGGCCCATGTGTAGGAAGCACAGTTCTTTTGTTCTGAGCAAGTTCACTGTTCTGGCCTTATAGGAAACACAGTAGAGTAGAAGATTGCTCTTTTCTCAAAAGCAGAGTGTGTTTCTTGTAAGGCGAGTTAGCGTTTGTTTCCCAGTCCTAAATGGAGTTGAATCCCATGCAGTTTCTGGTCCTACGAGCAAGAATTGTTTTCTGGTAAGAAGAATCACTATTGCGCTCACAATGTCATACACAGTGCAAATAGCTTTGGCGTCGGTTCCCAGCAAGTACAGTGTATTTGACTGAAGAGGAGCTACTGTTCTTGTCAGTTTCCTAAGCAGAGTTGCACTAGATATGGCCCGTGTGTGTAGGAAGCACAGTTGTTTTTTCTAAGCAAGCTCACTGTTCGGACCCCATAGGAAACACAGTAGTGTAGAGGAGTGCTCTTTTCTCAAAAGCAGAGTGTGTTTCTTGTAAGGCGGGCTAGCGTTTTTTTTCCCAGTCCTATATGGAGTTGAATCCCTTGCAGTTTCTGGTCCTACGAGCAAGAGTTGTTTTCTGGTAAGAAGAGTCACTATTGTGCTCCCATTGTCATACACAGGGCAAATAGCACTGGCTTCTGTTCCAAGCAAGTACAGTGTATTGGACTGAAGAGGAGCTACTGTTCTTGTCATTTTCCTAAGAGGAGTTGAACTAGATATGGCCCGTGTGTGTAGGAAACACAGTTCTTTTTTTCTGAGAAAGCACACTGTGCTGACACCATAAGAAACACAGTAGAGTAGATGAGTGCTCTTTTCTCAAAATTAGATTGTGTTCCTTGAAAGGCGAGCTAGTATTTACTTCCCAGTCAGAAATGGAGTTGAATCCCATGCAGTTTCTGGTCCTACGACTAAGAGTTGTTTTCTGGTAAGAAGAGTCACTATTGCGCTCCCTTTGCCATACACAGTGCAAATAGCACTTGCGTCTGTTCCCAGC
The DNA here is from genome assembly GCF_949786415.1 of Peromyscus eremicus. Classification (NCBI taxonomy): domain Eukaryota; kingdom Metazoa; phylum Chordata; class Mammalia; order Rodentia; family Cricetidae; genus Peromyscus; species Peromyscus eremicus. The sequence goes on from NW_026735089.1 coordinate 1,160, forward strand.
AAGTACAGTGTATTGGACTGAAGAGGAGCTACTGTTCTTGTCAGTTTCCTAAGCAGAGTTGAACCAGATATGGCCCGTGTGTGTAGTAAGCACAGTTCTTTTGTTCTGAGCAAGCTCACTGTTCGGACACCATAGGAAACACAGTAGAGTAGAAGAGTGCTCTTTTCTCAAAAGTAGAGTGTGTTTCTTGTAAGGCGAGCTAGCGTTTTTTTCCCAGTCCTAAATGGAGTTGAATCACATGCAGTTTCTGGTCCTACGAGCAAGAGTTGTTTTCTGGTAAGAAGAGACAATATTGCGCACCCATTGTCATACACAGGGCAAATAGCACTTGCGTCTGTTCCCAGCAAGTACAGTGTATTGGACTGAAGAGGAGCTACTGTTCTTGTCAGTTTCCTAAGCAGAGTTGAACCAGATATGGCCCGTGTGTGTAGGAAGCACAGGTCTTTTGTTCTGAGCAAACTCACAGTTCGGACGCCGTAGGAAACACAGTAGAGTAGAAGAGTGCCCTTTTCTCAAAAGCAGAGTGTGTTCCTTGTAAGGCGAGCTAGCATTTGTTTCCCAGTCCTAAATGGAGTTGAATCACATCCAGTTTCTGGTCCTATGAGCAAGAGTTGTTTTCTGGTAAGGAAAGTCACTAGTGTGCTCCCATTCCCATACATAGTGCAAATAGCATTCGCGTCTGTTCCCAGCTAGTACAGTGTATTGGACTGAAGAGGAGCTACTGTTCTTGTCATTTTCATAAGAGGAGTTGAACCAGATATATCCCATGTGTGTAGGAAGCACAGTTCTTTTGTTCTGAGAAAGCACACTATGCGGACATCATAGGAAACACAGTAGAGTAGATGAGTGCTCTATTCTCAAAATTTGATTGTTTTTCTTGAAAGTCGAGCTAGTGTTTGTTTCACAGTCAGAAATGGAGTTGAGTCCCATGCAGTTTCTGGTACTACGAGCAAGAGTTGTTTTCTTGTAAGAAGAGTCACTATTGCACTCCCATTGCCATACACAGTGCAAATAGCACTCGCGTCTGTTCCCAGCAAGTACAGTGTATTGGACTGAAGAGCAGCTACTGTTCTTGTCAGTTTCCTAAGCAGAGTTGAACTAGATATGGCCCGTGTGTGTAGGAAGCACAGTTCTTTTGTTCTGAGCAAGCTCACAGTTCGGACCCCATAGGAAACACAATAGAGTAGAAGAGTGCCCTTTTCTCAAAAGCAGATTGTGTTTCCTGTAAGGCGAGGCAGCGTTTGTTACCCAGTACTAAATGGAGTTGAATCCCATGCAGTTTGTGGTCCTACGAGCAAGAGTGGTTTTCTGGTAAGAAGAGTCACTATTGCGCTCCCATTGTCATACACAGGGCAAATAGCACAGGCATCTGTTCCCAGCATGTACAGTGTATTGGACTGAAGAGGAGCTACTGTTCTTGTAAGTTTCCTAAGCAGAGTTGAACTAGATATGGCCCGTGTGTGTAGGAAGCACAGGTCTTTTGTTCTGAGCAAGCTCACAGTTCGGACCCTGTAGGAAACACAATAGAGTAGAAGAGTGCCCTTTTCTCAAAAGCAGAGTGTGTTTCTTGTAAGGCGAGCTAGCGGTTGTTTCCCAGTCCTAAATGGAGTTGAATCACTTGCAGTTTCTGGTCCTATGAGCAAGAGTTGTTTTCTGGTAAGGAAAGTCACTATTGTGCTCCCATTGCCATACATAGTGCAAAAAGCACTCGCGTCTGTTCCCAGCAAGTACAGTGTATTGGACTGAAGAGGAGCTACTGTTCTTGTCATTTTCCTAAGAGGAGTTGAACTAGATATGGCCCGTGTGTGTAGGAAACACAGTTCTTTTTTTCTGAGAAAGCACACAGTGCGGACATCATAGGAAACACAGTAGAGTAGATGAGTGCTCTTTTCTCAAAATTAGATTGTGTTCCTTGAAAGGCGAGGTAGTATTTACTTCCCAGTCAGAAATGGAGTTGAATCCCATGCAGTTTCTGGTCCTACGAGTAAGAGTTGTTTTCTGGTAAGAAGAGTCACTATTGCGCTCCCTTTGCCATACACAGTGCAAATAGCACTTGCGTCTGTTCCCAGCAAGTACAGTGTATTGGACTGAAGAGGAGCTACTGTTCTTGTCAGTTTCCTAAGCAGAGTTGAACTAGATATGGCCCGTGTGTGTAGGAAGCACAGGTCTTTTGTTCTGAGCAAGCTCACTGTTCGGACCCCATAGGAAACCCAGTAGAGTATATGAGTGCTCTTTTCTCAAAAGCAGAGTGTGTTTCTTGTAGGCGAGCTAGTGTTTGTTTCCCAGACCTAAATGGAGTTGAATCCCATGCAGTTTCTGTTCCTACGAGCAAGAATTGTTTTCTGGTAAGAAGAATCACTATTGTGCTCACAATGTCATACACAGTACAAATAGCTTTGGCGTCGGTTCCCAGCAAGTACAGTGTATTGGACTGAATAGGAGCTACTGTTCTTGTCAGTTTCCTAAGCAGAGTTGAACTAGATATGGCCCGTGTGTGTAGGAAGCACAGTTGTTTTTTTCTAAGCAAGCTCACTGTTCGGACCCCATAGGAAACACAGTAGTGTAGAGGAGTGCTCTTTTCTCAAAAGCAGAGTGTGTTTCTTGTAAGGCGGGCTAGCGTTTTTTTCCCAGTCCTATATGGAGTTGAATCCCATGCAGTTTCTGGTCCTACGAGCAAGAGTTGTTTTCTGGTAAGAAGAGAAACTATTGTGCTCCCATTGTCATACACAAGGCAAATAGCACTGGCGTCTGTTCCCAGCAAGTACAGTGTATTGGACTGAAGAGGAGCTACTGTTCTTGTCAGTTTCCTAAGCAGAATTGAACTAAGTATGGCCGTGTGTGTAGGAGGCACAGTTCTTTTGTTCTGAGAAAGCACACTATGCGGACATCATAGGAAACACAGTAGAGTAGATGAGTGCTCTATTCTCAAAATTTGTTTTTCTTGAAAGTCGAGCTAGTGTTTGTTTCCCAGTCACAAGTGGAGTTGAGTCCCATGCAGTTTCTGGTACTACGAGCAAGAGTTGTTTTCTGGTAAGAAGAGTAACTATTGCGCTCCCATTGCCATACACAGTGCAAATAGCACTCGCGTCTGTTCCCAGCAAGTACAGTGTATTGGACTGAAGAGCAGCTACTGTTCTTGTCAGTTTCCTAAGCAGAGTTGAACTAGATATGGCCCGTGTGTGTAGGAAGCACAGTTCTTTTGTTCTGAGCAAGCTCACAGTTCGGATCCCGTAGGAAACACAATAGAGTAGAAGAGTGCCCTTTTCTCAAAAGCAGAGTGTGTTTCCTGTAAGGCGAGACAGCGTTTGTTACCCAGTCCTAAATGGAGTTGAATCCCATGCAGTTTGTGGTCCTACGAGCAAGAGTTGTTTTCTGGTAAGAAGAGTCACTATTGCACTCCCATTGTCATACACAGGGCAAATAGCACAGGCATCTGTTCCCAGCATGTAGAGTGTATTGGACTGAAGAGGAGCTACTGTTCTTGTCAGTTACCTAAGCAGAGTTGAACTAGATATGGCCCGTGTGTGCAGGAAGCACAGGTCTTTTGTTCTGAGCAAGCTCACAGTTCGGACCCCTAGGAAACACAATAGAGTAGAAGAGTGCCCTTTTCTCAAAAGCAGAGTGTGTTTCTTGTAAGGAGAGCTAGCGTTTGTTTCCCAGTCCTAAATGGAGATGAATCACATGCAGTTTCTGGTCCTACGAGCAAGAGTTGTTTTCTGGTAAGAAGAGTCACTATTGCGCTCCCATTGTCATACACAGGGCAAATAGCACTGGCGTCGGTTCCCAGCATGTACGGTGTATTGGACTGAAGAGAACCTACTGTTCTTGTCAGGTTCCTAAGCAGAATTGAACTAGTTATGGCCGTGTATGTAGGAAGCACAGTTCTTTTGTTCTGAGCAAGCTCTCTGTTCTGGCCCTTTAGGATACACAGTAGAGTAGAAGAGTGCTCTTTTCTCAAAAGCAGAGTGTGTTTCTTGTAAGGCGAGCTAGCGTTTGTTTCCAGTCCTAAATGGAGTTGAATCACATGCAGTTTGTGGTCCTACGAGCAAGAGTTTTTTTCTGGTAAGAAGAGTCACTATTGTGCTCCCATTGCCATACACAGTACAAATAGCACTCGCGTCTGTTCCCAGCAAGTACAGTGTATTGGACTGAAGAGCAGCTACTGTTCTTGTCAGTTTCCTAAGCAGAGTTGAACTAGATATGGCCCGAGTGTGTAGGAAGCACAGTTCTTTTGTTCTGAGCAAGCTCACTGTTCGGAACCCATAGGAAACACAGTAGAGTAGAAGCGTGCTCTTTTCTCAAAAGCAGAGTGTGTTTCTTGTAAGGCGAGATAGCGTTTGTTACCCAGTACTAAATGGAGTTGAATCCCATGCAGTTTCTGGTCCTACGAGCAAGAGTTGTTTTCTGGTAAGAAGAGTCACTATTGCGCTCCCATTGTCATACACAGGGCAAATAGCACTGGCATCTGTTCCCAGCATGTACAGTGTATTGGACTGAAGAGGATCTACTGTTCTTTTCAGTTTTCTAAGCAAAATTGAACTAGATATGGCCGTGTGTGTAGGAAGCAGAGTTCTCTTCTTCTTATCAAGCTCACTGTTCTGGCCCTATAGAAAACACAGTAGAGTAGAAGAGTGCTCTTTTCTCAACAGCAGAGTGTGTTTCTTGTAAGGCGAGCTAGCGTTTGTTTCCCAGTCCTAAATGGAGTTGAATCACATCCAATTTCTGGTCCTATGAGCAAGAGTTGTTTTCTGGTAAGGAAAGTCACTATTGCGCTCCCATTGCCATACATAGTGCAAATGCACTCGCGTCTGTTCCCAGTAAGTACAGTGTATTGGACTGAAGAGGAGCTACTCTTCTTGTCATTTTCCTAAAAGGAGTTGAACTAGATATGGCTCGTGTGTGTAGGAAGCACAGTTCTTTTGTTCTGAGAAAGCACACTGTGCGGACACCATAGGAAACACAGTAGAGTAGATGAGTGCTCTTTTCTCAAAATTAAATTATGTTTCTTGAAAGGCGAGCTAGTATTTGCTTCCCAGTCAAAAATGGAGTTGAATCCCATGCCGTTTCTGGTCCTACAAGCAAGAGTTTTTTCTGGTAAGAAGAGTCACTATTGTGCTCCCATTGTCATACACAGTGCAAATAGCACTGGCGTCTGTTCCCAGCAAGTACGGTGTATTGGACTGAAGAGCAGCTACTGTTCTTGTCAGTTTCCTAAGCAAAGTATAACTAGATATGGCCCATGTGTGTAGGAAGCACAGTACATTTGTTCTTAGCAAGCTCACTGTTCGGACCCCATAGGAAACACTGTAGAGTAGAAGAGTGCTCTTTTCTCAAAAGCAGAGTGTGTTTCTTGTAAGGCGAGCTAGCGTTTGTTTCCTAGTCCTAAATGGAGTTGAATCACATGCAGTTTCTGGTCCTACGAACAAGAGTTGTTTTCTGGTAAGGAAAGACACTATTGCGCTCCCATAGCCATACACAGGGCAAATAGCACTGGCGTCTTTTCCCAGCAAGTACAGTGTATTGGACTGAATAGGAGCTACTGTTCTTGTCAGTTTCCTAAGCAGAGTTGAACTACATATGGTCCTTGTGTGTAGGAAGCACAGTTCTTTTGTTCTGAGCAAGCTCACTGTTTGGACCCCATAGGAAACACAGTAGAGTAGAAGAGTGCTCTTTTTTCTAAAGCAAAGTGTGTTTCTTGTAAGGTGAGCTAGCGTTTGTGTCTCAGTCCTAAATGGAGTGGAATCACATGCAGTTTCTCGTCCTACGAGCAAGAGTTGTTTTATGGTAAGAATAGTCACTATTGCGCTACCATTGCCATACACAGGACAAATAGCACTGGCATCTGTTCCCAGCAAGTACAGTGTATTGGACTGAAGAGGATCTACTGTTCTTGTCAGGTTCCTATGCAGATTTGAACAAGATATGGCCGTGTGTGTAGGAAGCACAGTTCTTTTGTTCTGAGCAAGCTCACTGTTCGGACCCCATAGGAAACACAGTAGAGTAGAAGAGTGCTCTTTTCTAAAGAGCAGAGATTGTTTCTTGTAAGGCAAGCTAGTGTTTGTTTCACAGTCCTAAATGGCGTTGAATCACATGCAGTTTGTGTTCCTAGGAGCAAGAGTTGTTTTCTGTTAAGGAAAGTCACTATTGTGCTCTCATTGCCATACACAGTGCAAATAGCAGTCGCGTCTGTTCCCACCAAGTACAGTGTATTGGACTGAAGAGGAGCTACTGTTATATCAGTTTCCTAAGCAGAGTTGAACTAGTTATGGCCCGTGTGTAGGAAGCACAGTTCTTTTGTTCTGAGCAAGTTCACTGTTCTGGCCTTATAGGAAACACAGTAGAGTAGAAGATTGCTCTTTGCTCAAAAGCAGAGTGTGTTTCTTGTAAGGCGAGTTAGCGTTTGTTTCCCAGTCCTAAATGGAGTTGAATCCCATGCAGTTTCTGGTCCTACGAGCAAGAGTTGTTTAATGGTAAGAAGCGTCACTATTGCGCTCCCATTGTCATACACAGGGCAAATAGCACTGGCATCTGATCCCAGGAAGTACAGTGTATTGGACTGAAGAGGATCTACTGTTCTTGTCAGGTTCCTACGCAGAATTGAACTAGATATGGCCATGTGTGTAGAAAGCACAGTTCATTTGTTCTGAGCAAGTTCACTGTTTGGACCCCATTGGAAACACAGTAGAGTAGAAGAGTGCTCTTTTCTCAAAAGCAGAGTGTGTTTATTGAAAAGCGAGCTAGTGTTTGTTTTCCAGTCAGAAATGGAATTGAATCCCGTGCAGTTTCTGGTCCTACGGGCAAGAGATTTTTCTGGTAAGAAGAGTCACTATTGCGCTCCCATTGCCATAAACAGTGCAAATAACACTGGCATCTGTTCCATGCATGTACAGAGTATTGGCCTGAAGAGGAGCTACTGTTCTTGTCAGTTTCCTAAGCAGAGTTGAACTAGATATGGCCCCTGTGTGTAGGAAGCACAGTTTTTTGTTCTGAGCAAGTTCACTGTTCTGGCCCTATAGGAAACAAAGTAGAGTAGAAGAGTGCTCTTTTCTCAAAAGCAGAGTGTGTTTCTTGTAAGGCAAGCTAGCATTTCTTTCCCATTCCTAAATGGAGTTGTGTCTCATGCAGTTTCTGGTCCTATGAGCAAGAGTTGTTTTCTGGTAAGAAGAGTCACTATTGCGCTCCCTTTGTCATACACAGGGCAAATAGCACTTGCGTCTGTTCCCAGCAAGTACAGTGTATTGGACTGAAGAGGAGCTACTGTTCTTGTCAGTTTCCTAAGCAGAGTTGAACCAGATATGGCCCGTGTGTGTAGGAAGCACAGGTCTTTTGTTCTGAGCAAGCTCACAGTTCGGACCCCGTAGGAAACACAATAGAGTAGAAGAGTGCCCTTTTCACTAAAGCAGAGTGTGTTCCTTGTAAGGCAAGCTAGCATTTGTTTCCCAGTCCTAAATGGAGTTGAATCACATCCAGTTTCTGGTCCTATGAGCAAGAGTTGTTTTCTGGTAAGGAAAGTCACTATTGTGCTCCCATTCCCATACATAGTGCAAATAGCACTCGCGTCTGTTCCCAGCAAGTACAGTGTATTGGACTGAAGAGGAGCTACTGTTCCTGTCATTTTCATAAGAGGAGTTGAACCAGATATATCCCATGTGTGTAGGAAGCACAGTTCTTTTGTTCTGAGAAAGCACACTATGCGGACATCATAGGAAACACAGTAGAGTAGATGAGTGCTCTATTCTCAAAATTTGATTGTTTTTCTTGAAATTCGAGCTAGTGTTTCTTTCCCAGTCAGAAATGGAGTTGAGTCCCATGCAGTTTCTGGTACTACGAGCAAGAGTTGTTTTCTGGTAAGAAGAGTAACTATTGCGCTCCCATTGCCATACACAGTGCAAATAGCACTCGTGTCTGTTCCCAGCAAGTACAGTGTATTGGACTGAAGAGGAGCTACTGTTCTTGTCAGTTTCCTAAGCAGTGTTGAACTAGATATGGCCCGTGTGTGTAGGAAGCACAGGTCTTTTGTTCTGAGCAAGCTTACAGTTCGGACACCGTAGGAAACACAATAGAGTAGAAGAGTGCCCTTTTCTGAAAGCAGAGTGTGTTTCTTGTAAGGCGAGCTAGCGTTTGTTTCCCAGTCCTAAATGGAGTTGAATCACATGCAGTTTCTGGTCCTAAGAGCAAGAGTTGTTTTCTGGTAAGAAGAGTCAATACTGCGCTCCCATTGTCATACACATGCAAATGCACTGGCGTCGGTTCCCAGCATGTACGGTGTATTGGACTGATGAGAACCTACTATTCTTGTCAGGTTCCTAAGCAGAATTGAACTAGTTATGGCCGTGTATGTAGGAAGCACAGTTCTTTTGTTCTGAGCAAGCTCTCTGTTCTGACCCTATAGGAAACACAGTAGAGTAGAAGAGTACTCTTTTCTCAAAAGAAGAGTGTGTTTCTTGTAAGGCGAGCTAGCATTTGTTTCCAGTCCTAAATGGAGTTGAATCACATGCAGTTTTTGGTCCTACCAGCAAGAGTTGTTTTCTCTTAAGGAAAGTCACTATTGCGCTCCCTTTGCCATACACAGTGCAAATAGCATTCGCGTCTGTTTGCAGCAAGTACAGTGTATTGGACTGAAGAGGAGCTACTGTTCTTGTCAGTTTCCTAAGCAGAGTTGAACTAGATATGGCCGTGTGTGTATGAAGCACAGTTCTTTTGTTCTGAGCAAGCTCACTGTTCAGACCCCATTGGAAACACAATAGAGTAGAAGCGTACTCTTTTCTCAAAAACAGAGTGTGTTTCTTGTAAGGCAAGATAGCGTTTGTTTCCCAGTACTAAATGGAGTTGAATCCCATGCAGTTTGTGGTCCTACGAGCAAGAGTTGTTTTCTGGTAAGAAGAGTCACTATTGTTCTCCCATTGTCATACACAGGGCAAATAGCACTGGCATCTGTTCCCAGCATGTACAGTGTATTGGACTGAAGAGGATCTACTGTTCTTGTCAGTTTCCTAAGCAGAATTGAACTAGATATGGCCGTGTGTGTAGGAAGCACAGTTCTCTTGTTCTGATCAAGCTCACTGTTCTGGCCCTATAGGATACACAGAAGAGTAGAAGAGTGCTCTTTTCTCAAAAGCAGAGTGTGTTTCTTGTAAGGCGAGCTAGCGTTTGTTTCCCAGTCCTAAATGGAGTTGAATCACATGCAGTTTCTGGTCATATGAGCAAGAGTTGTTTTCTGGTAAGGAAAGTCACTGTTGTACTCCCATTGCCATACATATTGCAAATAGCACTCGCGTCTGTTCCCAGCAAGTACAGTGTATTGGACTGAAGAGGAGCTACTGTTCTTGTCATTTTCCTAAGAGGAGTTGAACCAGATATGGCCCATGTGTGTAGGAAGCACACTTCTTTTGTTCTGAGAAAGCTCACTGTGCGGACATCTTAGGAAACACAGTAGAGTAGATGAGTGCTCTCTTCTCAAAATTTGATTGTGTTTCTGGAAAGGCAAGCTAGTGTTTGTTTCCCAGTCAGAAATGGAGTTGAATCCCATGCAGTTTGTGGTCCTACGAGCAAGAGTTGCTTTCTGGTAAGAAGAGTCACTATTGTGCTCCCATTGCCATACACAGTGCAAATAGCACTCGCGTCTGTTCCCAGCAAGTACAGTGTATTGGACTGAAGAGCAGCTACTGTTCTTGTCAGTTTCCTAAGCAGAGTTGAACTAGATATGGCCCGAGTTTGTAGGAAGCACAATTCTTTTGTTCTGAGCAAGCTCACTGTTCGGACCCCATAGGAAACACAGTAGAGTAGAAGCGTGCTCTTTTGTCAAAAGCAGAGTGTGTTTCTTGTAAGGCGAGCTAGCGTTTGTTTCCCAGTCCTAAATGGAGATGAATCACATGCAGTTTCTGGTCCTACGAGCAAGAGTTGTTTTCTGGTAAGAAGAGTCACTATTGTGCTCCCATTGTCATACACAGGGCAAATAGCACTGGCGTCGGTACCAGCATGTACGGTGTATTGGACTGAAGAGAACCTACTGTTCTTGTCAGGTTCCTAAGCAGAATTGAACTAGTTATGGCCGTGTATGTAGGAACCACAGTTCTTTTGTTCTGAGCAAGCTCTCTGTTCTGGCCCTTTAGGAAACACAGTAGAGTAGAAGAGTGCTCTTTTCTCAAAAGCAGAGTGTGTTTCTTGTAAGGCGAGCTAGCGTTTGTTTCCAGTCCTAAATGGAGTTGAATCACATGCAGTTTTTGGTCCTACCAGCAAGAGTTGTTTTCTCTTAAGGAAAGTCACTATTGCGCTCCCTTTGCCATACACAGTGCAAATAGCAGTCGCGTCTGTTTCCAGCAAGTACAGTGTATTGGACTGAAGAGGATCTACTGTTCTTGTCAGTTTCCTAAGCAGAATTGAACTAGATATGGCCGTGTGTGTAGGAAGCACAATTCTCTTGTTCTGATCAAGCTCACTGTTCTGGCCGTATAGGATACACAGAAGAGTAGAAGAGTTCTCATTCCTCAAAAGCAGAGTGTGTTTCTTGTAAGGCGAGACAGCGTTTGTTTCCCAGTCCTAAATGGAGTTGAATCACATGCAGTTTCTGGTCATATGAGCAAGAGTTGTTTTCTGGTAAGGAAAGTCACTGTTGTACTCCCATTGCCATACATAGTGCAAATAGCACTCGCGTCTGTTCCCAGCAAGTACAGTGTATTGGACTGAAGAGGACCAACTGTTCTTGTCATTTTCCTAAGAGGAGTTGAACCAGATATGGCTCATGTGTGTAGGAAGCACACTTCTTGTGTTCTGAGAAAGATCACTGTGCGGACATCATAGGAAACACAGTAGAGTAGATGAGTGCTCTCTTCTCAAATTTTGATTGTGTTTCTGGAAAGGTGAGCTAGTGTTTGTTTCCCAGTCAGAAATGGAGTTGAATCCCATGCAGTTTGTGGTCCTACGAGCAAGAGTTGTTTTCTGGTAAGAAGAGTCACTATTGTGCTCCCATTGCCATACACAGTGCAAATAGCACTCGCGTCTGTTCCTAGCAAGTACAGTGTATTGGACTGAAGAGCAGCTACTGTTCTTGTCAGGTTCCTAAGCAGAGTTGAACTAGATATGGCCCGAGTGTGTAGGAAGCACAGTTCTTTTGTTCTGAGCAAGCTCACTGTTCGGAACCCATAGGAAACACAGTAGAGTAGAAGCGTGCTCTTTTCTCAAAAGCAGAGTGTGTTTCTTGTAAGGCGAGATAGCGTGTGTTACCCAGTACTAAATGGAGTTGAATCCCATGCAGTTTGTGGTCCTACGAGCAAGAGTTGTTTTCTGGTAAGAAGAGTCACTATTGCGCTCCCATTGTCATACACAGGGCAAATAGCACTGGCATCTGTTCCCAGCATGTACAGTGTATTGGACTGAAGAGGATCTACTGTTCTTTTCAGTTTTCTAAGCAAAATTGAACTAGATATGGCCGTGTGTGTAGGAAGCACAGTTCTCTTCTTCTTATCAAGCTCACTGTTCTGGCCCTATAGGAAACACAGTAGAGTAGAAGAGTGCTCTTTTCTCAAAAGCAGAGTGTGTTTCTTGTAAGGCGAGCTAGCGTTTGTTTCCCAGTCCTAAATGGAGTTGAATCACATCCAATTTCTGGTCCTATGAGCAAGAGTTGTTTTCTGGTAAGGAAAGTCACTATTGCGCTCCCATTGCCATACATAGTGCAAATAGCACTCGCGTCTGTTCCCAGCAAGTACAGTGTATTGGACTGAAGAGGAGCTACTCTTCTTGTCATTTTCCTAAAAGGAGTTGAACTAGACATGGCTCGTGTGTGTAGGAAGCACAGTTCTTTTGTTCTGAGAAAGCACACTGTGCGGACACCATAGGAAACACAGTAGAGTAGATGAGTGCTCTTTTCTCAAAATTAAATTATGTTTCTTGAAAGGCGAGCTAGTATTTGCTTCCCAGTCAAAAATGGGGTTGAATCCCATGCCGTTTCTGGTCCTACGAGCAAGAGTTTTTTTCTGGTAAGAAGAGTCACTATTGCGCTCCCATTGTCATACACAGTGCAAATAGCACTGGCGTCTGTTCCCAGCAAGTACGGTGTATTGGACTGAAGAGCAGCTACTGTTCTTGTCAGTTTCCTAAGCAGAGTATAACTAGATATGGCCCGTGTGTGTAGGAAGCACAGTTCATTTGTTCTTAGCAAGCTCACTGTTCGGACCCCATAGGAAACACTGTAGAGTAGAAGAGTGCGCTTTTCTCAAAAGCAGAGTGCGTTTCTTGAAAGGCGAGCTAGTGTTTGTTTCCCAGTCAGAAATGGAATTGAATCCCGTGCAGTTTCTGGTCCTACGAGCAAGAGATTTTTTCTGGTAAGAAGAGTCACTATTGCGCTCCCATTGCCATACACAGTGCAAATAGCACTGGCGTCTGTTCCCTGCATGTACAGAGTATTGGACTGAATAGGATCTCCTGTTCTTGTCAGATTCCTAAGCAGAGTTGAACTAGATATGTCCCCTGTGTGTAGGAGGCACAGTTCTTTTGTTCTGAGCAAGTTCACTGTTCTGGCCCTATAGGAAACACAGTAGAGTAGAAGAGTGCTCTTTTCTCAAAAGCAGAGTGTGTTTCTTGTAAGGCGAGCTAGCGTTTCTTTCCCAGTCCTAAATCGAGTTGAATCACATGCAGTTTCTTGTCCTACGAACAAGAGTTTTTTTCTGGTAAGAAGAGTCACTATTGCGCTCCCATTGTCATACACAGGGCAAATAGCACTGGCGTCTGTTCCCAGCATGTACAGTGTATTGGACTGAAGAGGTTCTACTGTTCTTGTCAGTTTCCTAAGTAGAATTGAACTAGATATGGCCCGTGTGTGTAGGAAGCACAGTTTTTTTGTTCTGAGCAAGCTCACTGTTCGGAACACATAGGAAAATCAGTAGAGTAGAAGAGTGCTCTTTTCTCAAAAGCAGAGTGTGCTTCTTGGAAGTCGAGCTAGTGTTTGTTTCCCAGTCCTAAATGGAGTTGAGTCACATGCAGTTTTTTGTCCTACGAGCAAGAGATGTTTTCTGGTAAGACAAGTCACAATTGTGCTCCAATTGCCATACACAGTGCAAATAGCACTCGCGTCTGTTCCCCCGCAAGTACAGTGTATTGGACTGAAGAGGAGCTACTGTTCTTGTCAGTTTCCTAAGCAGAGTTGAACTAGATATGGCCCGTGTGTGTAGGAAGCACAGTTCTTTGTTCTGAGCAAGCTCACTGTTTGGACCTCATAGGAAACACAGAAGAGTAGAAGAGTGCTCTTTTCTCTAAAGCAGAGTGTGTTTCTTGTAAGGCGAGCTATCGTTTGTTTCCCAGTCCTAAATGGAGTTGAATCACATGCAGTTTCTGGTCCTACGAGCAAGAGTTGTTTTATGGTAAGAAGAGTCACTATTGCGCTGCCATTGCCACACACAGGACAAATAGCACTCGTGTCTGTTCCCAGCAAGTACAGGGTATTGGACTGACGAGGAGCTACTGTTCTTCTCAGTTTCCTAAGCAGAGTTGAACTAGATATAGCCCGTGTGTGTAGGAAGCACAGTTCTTTTGTTCTGAGCAAGATCACTGTTCGGAACTCATAGGAAACACAGTAGAGTAGAAGAGTGCTCTTTTCTCTAAAGCAGAGTGTGTTTCTTGTAAGGCGAGCTACCGTTTGTTTCCCAGTCCTAAATGGAGTGGAATCACATGCATTTTCTGGTCCTACGAGCAAGAGATGTTTTATGGTAAGAAGAGTCACTATTGCGCTGCCATTGCCATACACAGGACAAATAGCACTGGCGTCTGTTCCCGGCAAGTACAGTGTATTGGATTGAAGAGGATCTACTGTTCTTGTCAGGTTCCTAAGCAGAGTTGAACTAGATATAGCCCGTGTGTGTAGGAAGCACAGTTCTTTTGTTCTGAGCAAGATCACTGTTCGGAACTCATAGGAAACACAGTAGAGTAGAAGAGTGCTCTTTTCTCTAAAGCAGAGTGTGTTTCTTGTAAGGCGAGGTACCGTTTGTTTCCCAGTCTTAAATGGAGTGGAATCACATGCAGTTTCTGGTCCTACGAGCAAGAGATGTTTTATGGTAAGAAGAGTCACTATTGCGCTGCCATTGCCATACACAGGACAAATAGCACTGGCGTCTGTTCCCAGCAAGTACAGTGTATTGGATTGAAGAGGATCTACTGTTCTTGTCAGGTTCCTAAGCAGAATTGAACTAGATATGGCCGTGTGTGTAGGAAGCACAGTTCTTTTGTTCTGAGCAAGCTCACTGTTCAGAACACATAGTTAAAACAGTAGAGTAGAAGAGTGCTCTTTTCTCAAAAGCAGAGTGTGTTTTTGTAAGGCGAGCTAGCGTTTGTTTCCTAGTCCTAAATGGAGTTGAATCACATGCAGTTTCTGGTCCTACGAACAAGAGTTGTTTTCTGGTAAGGAAAGTCACTATTGCGCTCCCATTGCCCTACACAAGGCAAATAGCATTCGCGTCTTTTCCCAGCAAGTACAGTGTATTTTACTGAATAGGAGCTACTGTTCTTGTCAGTTTCCTAAGCAGAGTTGAACTAGATATGGTCCGTGTGTGTAGGAAGCACAGTAATTTTGTTCTGAGCAAGGTCACTCTTCTGGCCCAATAGGAAATACAGTAGAGTAGAAGAGTGCTCTTTTCTCTAAAGCACAGTGTGTTTCTTGTAAGGCGAGCTAGCGTTTGTTTCCCAGTCCTAAATGGAGTTGAATCACATGCCGTTTCTAGTACTATGAGCAAGAGTTGTTTTATGGTAAGAAGAGTCATTATTGCTCTGCCATTGCCATACACACGACAAATAGCACTGGCGTCTGTTCCCAGCAAGTACAGTGTAATGGACTGAAGAGGATCTACTGTTCTTGTCAGGTTCCTAAGCAGACTTGAACTAGATATGGCCATGTGTGTAGGAAGCACAGTTTTTTTGTTCTGAGCAAGCTCACTGTTCAGAACACATAGGAAACACAGTAGAGAAGAAGAGTGCTCTTTTCTCAAAAGCAGAGTATGTTTCTTGGAAGTCGAGCTAGTGTTTGTTTCCCAGTCCTAAATGGAGTTGAGTCACATGCAGTTTTTTGTCCTACGAGCAAGAGTTGTTTTCTGGTAAGACAAGTCACTATTGTGCTCCAATTGCCATACACAGTGCAAATAGCACTCACGTCTGTTCCCCGCAAGTACAGTGTATTGGACTGAAGAGGAACTAGTGTTCTTGTCAGTTTCCTAAGCAGAGTTGAACTAGATATGGCCCGTGTGTAGGAAGCACAGTTGTTTTGTTCTGAGCAAGCTCACACTTCGGACGCCATAGGAAACACAGTAGAGTAGAAGAGTGCTCTTTTCTCAAAAGCAGAGTGTGTTTCTTGTAAGGCGAGCTAGCATTTGTTTCCCAGTCCTAAATGGAGTTGAATCACATGCAGTTTCTGGTCCTACGAGCAAGAGTTGTTTTCTGGTAAGGAAAGTCACTATTGAGCTCCCATTGCCATACACAGTGCAAATAGCACTCACGTCTGTTCCCAGCAAGTACAGTTAATCGGACTGAAGAGGAGCTACTGTTCTTGTCAGTTTCCTAAGCAGAGTTGAACTAGATATGGCCCGTGTGTAGGAAGCACAGTTCTTTTGTTCTGAGCAAGCTCACTGTTCTGGCCCTATAGGAAACACTGTAGAGTAGAAGAGTGCTCTTTTCTCTAAAGCAGAGTGTGTTTTGTAAGGCGAGCTAGCATTTGTTTCCCAGTCCTAAATGGAGTGGAATCACATGCAGTTTCTGGTCCTACGAGCAAGAGTTGTTTTCTTGTAAGGAAAGTCACTATTGCGCTCCCCTTGCCATACACAGTGCAAATAGCTCTCGCGTTTGTTCCCAGCAAGTACAGTGTATCGGACTGAAGAGGAGCTACTGTTCTTGCCAGTTTCCTAAGCAGAGTTGAACTAGATATGGCCCGTGTGTGGAGGAAGCACAGTTCTTTTGTTCTGAGCAAGCTCACTGTTCAGACCCCATAGGAAACACAGTAGAGGAAAAGAGTGCTCTTTTCTCAAAAGCAGAGTGTGTTTCTTGTAAGGCGAGCTAGCGTTTGTTTCCCAGTCCTAAATGGATTTGAGTCACATGCAGTTTCTGGTCCTAAGAACAAGAGTTGTTTTCTGGTAAGGAAAGTCACTATTGCGGGCCCATTGCCTTACACAAGGCAAATAGCACTCGCGTATTTTCCCAGCAAGTACAGTGTATTGGACTGAATAGGAGTTACAGTTCTTGTCAGTTTGCTAAGTAGAGTTGAACTAGATATGGCCCGTGTGTGTAGGAAGCACAGTTCTTTTGTTCTGAGCAAGCTCACTGTTCTGGCCCTATAGGAAACACAGCAGAGTAGAAGAGTGCTCTTTTCTCTAAAGCAGAGTGTGTTTCTTGTAAGGTGAGCTAGCTTTTGTTTCCCAGTCCTAAATGGAGTTGAATTACATGCAGTTTCTGGTCCTACGAGCAAGAGTTGTTTTATGGTAAGAAGAGTCACTGTTGCGCTGCCATTGCCATACACAGGACAAATAGCACTGGCGTCTGTTCCCAGCAAGTACAGTGTATTGGACTGAAGAGGATCTACTGTTCTTGTCAGGTTCCTAAGCAGAATTGAACTAGATATGGCCGTGTGTGTAGGAAGCACAGTTCTTTTGTTCTGAGCAAGCTCACTGTTCGGACCCCATAGGAAACACAGTAGAGTAGAAGAGTGCTCTTTTCTCAAAAGCAGAGTATGTCTCTTGTAAGACGATCTAGCGTTTGTTTCCCAGTTCTAAATGGAGTTGAATTACATTCAGTTTAAGGTTCTACGAGCAAGAGTTGTTTTCATGTAAGAAGAGTCACTGTTGCGCTCCCATTGTCATAAACAGGGCAAATAGCACTGGCATCTGTTCGCAGCAAGTACAGTGTATTGGGCTGAAGAGGATCTACTGTTCTTGTCAGGTTCCTAAGCAGACTTGAACTAGATATGGCCGTGTGTGTAGGAAGCACAGTTTTTTTTTTTCTGAGCAAGCTCACTGTTCGGACCCCTTAGGAAACACAGTAGAGTAGAAGAGTGCTTTTTTCTCAAAAGCAGAGTGTGTTTCTTTTAAGGTGAGCCAGCGTTTGTTTCCCATTCCTAAATGGAGTGGAATCACATGCAGTTTGTGTTCCTACGAGCAAGAGTTGTTTTCTGGTAAGGAAAGTCACTATTGTGCTCCCATTGCCATACACAGTGCAAATAGCCCTCCTATCTGTTCCCAGCAAGTACAGTGTATTGGACTGAAAAGGAGCTAATGTTCTTCTCAGTTTCCTAAGCAGAATTGAACTAAATATGGCAGTGTGTGAAGGAAGCACAGTTCTTTTGTTCTGAGCAAGCTCACTGTTCTGGCCATATAGGAAACACAGTAGAGTAGAAGAGTGCTCTTTTCTCTAAAGCAGAGTGTGTTTCTTGTAAGGCGAGCTAGCGTTTGTTTTCCAGTCCTAAATGGAGTTGAATCACATGCAGTTTCTAGTCCTACGAGCAAGAGTTGTTTTATGATAAGAAGAGTCACTTTTGCGCTGCCATTGCCATACACAGGACAAATAGCACTGGCGTCTGTTCCCAGCAAGTACAGTGTATTGGACTGAAGAGGATCTACTGTTCTTGTCAGGTTCCTAAGCAGAATTGAACTAGATATGGCCGTGTGTGTAGGAAGCACAGTTCTTTTGTTCTGAGCCAACTCACTGTTTGGACCCCATTGGAAACACAGTAGAGTAGAAGAGTGCTCTTTTCTCTAAAGCAGTGTGATTCTTGTAAGGCGAGCTAGCGTTTGTTTCCCAGTCCTAAATGGAGTTGAATCACATGAAGTTTCTGGTCCTACGAGCAAGAGTTGTTTTCTGGTAAGGAAAGTCACTATTGCGCTCCCATTGCCATACACAGTGCAAATAGCACATGCGTCTGTTCCCAGCAAGTACAGTGTATTGGACTGAAGAGGAGCTACTGTTCTTCTCAGTTTCCTAAGCAGAGTTGAACTAGATATGGCCCGTGTGTCTAGGAAGCACAGTTCATTTGTTCTGAGCAAGCTAACTGTTCTGGCCCTATAGGAAACACAGTAGAGTAGAAGAGTGCTCTTTTCTCAAAAGCAGAGTGTGTTTCTTGTAAGGCGAGCTAGCGTTTGTTTCCTAGTCCTAAATGGAGTTGAATCACATGCAGTTTCTGGTCCTACGAACAAGAGTTGTTTTCTGGTAAGGAAAGACACTATTGTGCTCCCATAGCCATACACAGGGCAAATAGCACTGGCGTCTTTTCCCAGCAAGTACAGTGTATTGGACTGAATAGGAGCTACTGTTCTTGTCAGTTTCCTAAGCAGAGTTGACCTACATATGGTCCTTGTGTGTAGGAAGCACAGTTCTTTTGTTCTGAGCAAGATCACTGTTTGGACCCCATAGGAAACACAGTAGAGTAGAAGAGTGCTCTTTTCTCTAAAGCAGAGTGTGTTTCTTGTAAGGTGAGCTAACGTTTGTGTCTCAGTCCTAAATGGAGTGGAATCACATGCAGTTTCTCGTCCTACGAGCAAGAGTTGTTTTATGGTAAGAATAGTCACTATTGCGCTACCATTGCCATACACAGGACAAATAACACTGGCATCTGTTCCCAGCAAGTACAGTGTATTGGACTGAAGAGGATCTACTGTTCTTGTCAGGTTCCTAAGCAGAATTGAACAAGATATGGCCGTGTGTGTAGGAAGCACAGTTCTTTTGTTCTGAGCAAGCTCACTGTTCGGACCCCATAGGAAACACAGTAGAGTAGAAGAGTGCTCTTTTCTAAAGAGCAGAGAGTGTTTCTTGTAAGGCGAGCTAGCGTTTGTTTCCCAGTCCTAAATGGCGTTGAATCACATGCAGTTTGTGTTCCTAGGAGCAAGAGTTGTTTTCTGTTAAGGAAAGTCACTATTGTGCTCTCATTGCCATACACAGTGCAAATAGCACTCGCGTCTGTTCCCAGCAAGTACAGTGTATTGGACTGAAGAGGAGCTACTGTTATATCAGTTTCCTAAGCAGAGTTGAACTAGTTATGGCCCATGTGTAGGAAGCACAGTTCTTTTGTTCTGAGCAAGTTCACTGTTCTGGCCTTATAGGAAACACAGTAGAGTAGAAGATTGCTCTTTTCTCAAAAGCAGAGTGTGTTTCTTGTAAGGCGAGTTAGCGTTTGTTTCCCAGTCCTAAATGGAGTTGAATCCCATGCAGTTTCTGGTCCTACGAGCAAGAGTTGTTTTCTGGTAAGAAGAGTCACTATTGCGCTCCCATTGTCATACACAGGGCAAATAGCACTGGCATCTGATCCCAGGAAGTACAGTGTATTGGACTGAAGAGGATCTACTGTTCTTGTCAGGTTCCTACGCAGAATTGAACTAGATATGGCCATGTTGTAGAAAGCACAGTTCTTTTGTTCTGAGCAAGTTCACTGTTTGGACCCCATTGGAAACACAGTAGAGTAGAAGAGTGCTCTTTTCTCAAAAGCAGAGAGTGTTTATTGAAAGGCGAGCTAGTGTTTGTTTCCCAGTCAGAAATGGAATTGAATCCCGTGCAGTTTCTGGTCCTACGGGCAAGAGATTTTTCTGGTAAGAAGAGTCACTATTGCGCTCCCATTGCCATAAACAGTGCAAATAACACTGGCATATGTTCCATGCATGTACAGAGTATTGGCCTGAAGAGGAGCTACTGTTCTTGTCAGTTTCCTAAGCAGAGTTGAACTAGATATGGCCCCTGTGTGTAGGAAGCACAGTTCTTTTGTTCTGAGCAAGTTCACTGTTCTGGCCCTATAGGAAACACAGTAGGTTAGAATAGTGCTCTTTTCTCAAAAGCAGAGTGTGTTTCTTGTAAGGCAAGCTAGCGTTTCTTTCCCATTCCTAAATGGAGTTGTGTCTCATGCAGTTTCTGGTCCTATGAGCAAGAGTTGTTTTCTGGTAAGAAGAGTCACTATTGCGCTCCCTTTGTCATACACAGGGCAAATAGCACTCGTGTCTGTTCCCAGCATGTACAGTGTATTGGACTGAAGAGGTTCTACTGTTCTTGTCAGTTTCCTAAGTAGAATTGAACTAGATATGGCCCGTGTGTGTAGGAAGCACAGTTTTTTTGTTCTGAGCAAGCTCACTGTTCGGACCTCATAGGAAACACAGTAGAGTAGAAGAGTGCTCTTTTCTCTAAAGCAGAGTGTGCTTCTTGTAAGGCGAGCTAGCGTTTGTTTCCCAGTCCTAAATGGAGTTGAATCACATGCAGTTTCTGGTCCTACGAGCAAGAGTTGTTTTATGGTAAGAAGAGTCACTATTGCGCTGCCATTGCCACACACAGGACAAATAGCACTCGTGTCTGTTCCCAGCAAGTACAGGGTATTGGACTGAAGAGGAGCTACTGTTCTTCTCAGTTTCCTAAGCAGAGTTGAACTAGATATAGCCCGTGTGTGTAGGAAGCACAGTTCTTTTGTTCTGAGCAAGATCACTGTTCAGAACTCATAGGAAACACAGTAGAGTAGAAGAGTGCTCTTTTCTCTAAAGCAGAGTGTGTTTCTTGTAAGGCGAGCTACCGTTTGTTTCCCAGTCCTAAATGGAGTGGAATCACATGCAGTTTCTGGTCCTACGAGCAAGAGATGTTTTATGGTAAGAAGAGTCACTATTGCGCTGCCATTGCCATACACAGGACAAATAGCACTGGCGTCTGTTCCCAGCAAGTACAGTGTATTGGATTGAAGAGGATCTACTGTTCTTGTCAGGTTCCTAAGCAGAATTGAACTAGATATGGCCGTGTGTGTAGGAAGCACAGTTCTTTTGTTCTGAGCAAGCTCACTGTTCGGACACCATAGGAAACACGATAGAGTAGAAGAGTGCTCTTTTCTCAAAAGCAGAGTGTGTTTTTGTAAGGCGAGCTAGCGTTTGTTTCCTAGTCCTAAATGGAGTTGAATCACATGCAGTTTCTGGTCCTACGAACAAGAGTTGTTTTCTGGTAAGGAAAGTCACTATTGCGCTCCCATTGCCCTACACAAGGCAAATAGCATTCGCGTCTTTTCCCAGCAAGTACAGTGTATTTTACTGAATAGGAGCTACTGTTCTTGTCAGTTTCCTAAGCAGAGTTGAACTAGATATGGAACGTGTGTGTAGGAAGCACAGTACTTTTGTTCTGAGCAAGGTCACTCTTCTGGCCCAATAGGAAATACAGTAGAGTAGAAGAGTGCTCTTTTCTCTAAAGCACAGTGTGTTTCTTGTAAGGCGAGCTAGCGTTTGTTTCCCAGTCCTAAATGGAGTTGAATCACATGCAGTTTTTAGTACTATGAGCAAGAGTTGTTTTATGGTAAGAAGAGTCATTATTGCTCTGCCATTGCCATAAACACGACAAATAGCACTGGCGTCTGTTCCCAGCAAGTACAGTGTAATGGACTGAAGAGGATCTACTGTTCTTGTCAGGTTCCTAAGCAGACTTGAACTAGATATGGCCATGTGTGTAGGAAGCACAGTTATTTTGTTCTGAGCAAGCTCACTGTTCAGAACACATAGGAAACACAGTAGAGTAGAAGAGTGCTCTTTTCTCAAAAGCAGAGTGTGTTTCTTGTAAGGCGAGCTAGCATTTGTTTCCCAGTCCTAAATGGAGTTGAATCACATGCAGTTTCTGGTCCTACGAGCAAGAGTTGTTTTCTGGTAAGGAAAGTCACTATTGAGCTCCCATTGCCATACACAGTGCAAATAGCACTCACGTCTGTTCCCAGCAAGTACAGTTAATCGGACTGAAGAGGAGCTACTGTTCTTGTCAGTTTCCTAAGCAGAGTTGAACTAGATATGGCCCGTGTGTAGGAAGCACAGTTCTTTTGTTCTGAGCAAGCTCACTGTTCTGGCCCTATAGGAAACACTGTAGAGTAGAAGAGTGCTGTTTTCTCTAAAGCAGAGTGTGTTTTGTAAGGCGAGCTAGCATTTGTTTCCCAGTCCTAAATGGAGTGGAATCACATGCAGTTTCTGGTCCTACGAGCAAGAGTTGTTTTCTTGTAAGGAAAGTCACTATTGCGCTCCCCTTGCCATACACAGTGCAAATAGCTCTCGCGTCTGTTCCCAGCAAGTACAGTGTATCGGACTGAAGAGGAGCTACTGTTCTTGTCAGTTTCCTAAGCAGAGTTGAACTAGATATGGCCCGTGTGTGGAGGAAGCACAGTTCTTTTGTTCTGAGCAAGCTCACTGTTCAGACCCCATAGGAAACACAGTAGAGGAAAAGAGTGCTCTTTTCTCAAAAGCAGAGTGTGTTTCTTGTAAGGCGAGCTAGCGTTTGTTTCCCAGTCCTAAATGGATTTGAGTCACATGCAGTTTCTGGTCCTAAGAACAAGAGTTGTTTTCTGGTAAGGAAAGTCACTATTGCGGGCCCATTGCCTTACACAAGGCAAATAGCACTCGCGTATTTTCCCAGCAAGTACAGTGTATTGGACTGAATAGGAGTTACAGTTCTTGTCAGTTTGCTAAGTAGAGTTGAACTAGATATGGCCCGTGTGTGTAGGAAGCACAGTTCTTTTGTTCTGAGCAAGCTCACTGTTCTGGCCCTATAGGAAACACAGCAGAGTAGAAGAGTGCTCTTTTCTCTAAAGCAGAGTGTGTTTCTTGTAAGGTGAGCTAGCTTTTGTTTCCCAGTCCTAAATGGAGTTGAATTACATGCAGTTTCTGGTCCTACGAGCAAGAGTTGTTTTATGGTAAGAAGAGTCACTGTTGCGCTGCCATTGCCATACACAGGACAAATAGCACTGGCGTCTGTTCCCAGCAAGTACAGTGTATTGGACTGAAGAGGATCTACTGTTCTTGTCAGGTTCCTAAGCAGAATTGAACTAGATATGGCCGTGTGTGTAGGAAGCACAGTTCTTTTGTTCTGAGCAAGCTCACTGTTCGGACCCCATAGGAAACACAGTAGAGTAGAAGAGTGCTCTTTTCTCAAAAGCAGAGTATGTCTCTTGTAAGACGATCTAGCGTTTGTTTCCCAGTTCTAAATGGAGTTGAATTACATTCAGTTTAAGGTTCTACGAGCAAGAGTTGTTTTCTGGTAAGAAGAGTCACTGTTGCGCTCCCATTGTCATAAACAGGGCAAATAGCACTGGCATCTGTTCGCAGCAAGTACAGTGTATTGGGCTGAAGAGGATCTACTGTTCTTGTCAGGTTCCTAAGCAGACTTGAACTAGATATGGCCGTGTGTGTAGGAGGCACAGTTTTTTTTTTCTGAGCAAGCTCACTGTTCGGACCCCTTAGGAAACACAGTAGAGTAGAAGAGTGCTTTTTTCTCAAAAGCAGAGTGTGTTTCTTTTAAGGCGAGCCAGCGTTTGTTTCCCATTCCTAAATGGAGTGGAATCACATGCAGTTTGTGTTCCTATGAATAAGAGTTGTTTTCTGGTAAGGAAAGTCACTATTGTGCTCCCATTGCCATACACAGTGCAAATAGCCCTCCTATCTGTTCCCAGCAAGTACAGTGTATTGGACTGAAAAGGAGCTAATGTTCTTCTCAGTTTCCTAAGCAGAATTGAACTAAATATGGCAGTGTGTGAAGGAAGCACAGTTCTTTTGTTCTGAGCAAGCTCACTGTTCTGGCCATATAGGAAACACAGTAGAGTAGAAGAGTGCTCTTTTCTCTAAAGCAGAGTGTGTTTCTTGTAAGGCGAGCTAGCGTTTGTTTTCCAGTCCTAAATGGAGTTGAATCACATGCAGTTTCTAGTCCTACGAGCAAGAGTTGTTTTATGGTAAGAAGAGTCACTTTTGCGCTGCCATTGCCATACACAGGACAAATAGCACTGGCGTCTGTTCCCAGCAAGTACAGTGTATTGGACTGAAGAGGATCTACTGTTCTTGTCAGGTTCCTAAGCAGAATTGAACTAGATATGGCCGTGTGTGTAGGAAGCACAGTTCTTTTGTTCTGAGCCAACTCACTGTTTGGACCCCATTGGAAACACAGT
Organism: Peromyscus eremicus; assembly: GCF_949786415.1. Classification (NCBI taxonomy): domain Eukaryota; kingdom Metazoa; phylum Chordata; class Mammalia; order Rodentia; family Cricetidae; genus Peromyscus; species Peromyscus eremicus. The sequence continues at coordinate 25,047 of NW_026735089.1, forward strand.
AGAGTAGAAGAGTGCTCTTTTCTCTAAAGCAGTGTGATTCTTGTAAGGCGAGCTAGCGTTTGTTTCCCAGTCCTAAATGGAGTTGAATCACATGAAGTTTCTGGTCCTACGAGCAAGAGTTGTTTTCTGGTAAGGAAAGTCACTATTGCGCTCCCATTGCCATACACAGTGCAAATAGCACATGCGTCTGTTCCCAGCAAGTACAGTGTATTGGACTGAAGAGGAGCTACTGTTCTTCTCAGTTTCCTAAGCAGAGTTGAACTAGATATGGCCCGTGTGTCTAGGAAGCACAGTTCATTTGTTCTGAGCAAGCTAACTGTTCTGGCCCTATAGGAAACACAGTAGAGTAGAAGAGTGCTCTTTTCTCAAAAGCAGAGTGTGTTTCTTGTAAGGCGAGCTAGCGTTTGTTTCCTAGTCCTAAATGGAGTTGAATCACATGCAGTTTCTGGTCCTACGAACAAGAGTTGTTTTCTGGTAAGGAAAGACACTATTGCGCTCCCATAGCCATACACAGGGCAAATAGCACTGGCGTCTTTTCCCAGCAAGTACAGTGTATTGGACTGAATAGGAGCTACTGTTCTTGTCAGTTTCCTAAGCAGAGTTGAACTACATATGGTCCTTGTGTGTAGGAAGCACAGTTCTTTTGTTCTGAGCAAGATCACTGTTTGGACCCCATAGGAAACACAGTAGAGTAGAAGAGTGCTCTTTTCTCTAAAGCAGAGTGTGTTTCTTGTAAGGTGAGCTAGCGTTTGTGTCTCAGTCCTAAATGGAGTGGAATCACATGCAGTTTCTCGTCCTACGAGCAAGAGTTGTTTTATGGTAAGAATAGTCACTATTGCGCTACCATTGCCATACACAGGACAAATAGCACTGGCATCTGTTCCCAGCAAGTACAGTGTATTGGACTGAAAAGGATCTACTGTTCTTGTCAGGTTCCTAAGCAGAATTGAACAAGATATGGCCGTGTGTGTAGGAAGCACAGTTCTTTTGTTCTGAGCAAGCTCACTGTTCGGACCCCATAGGAAACACAGTAGAGTAGAAGAGTGCTCTTTTCTAAAGAGCAGAGAGTGTTTCTTGGAAGTCGAGCTAGCGTTTGTTTCCCAGTCCTAAATGGCGTTGAATCACATGCAGTTTGTGTTCCTAGGAGCAAGAGTTGTTTTCTGTTAAGGAAAGTCACTATTGTGCTCTCATTGCCATACACAGTGCAAATAGCACTCGCGTCTGTTCCCAGCAAGTACAGTGTATTGGACTGAAGAGGAGCTACTGTTATATCAGTTTCCTAAGCAGAGTTGAACTAGTTATGGCCCGTGTGTAGGAAGCACAGTTCTTTTGTTCTGAGCAAGTTCACTGTTCTGGCCTTATAGGAAACACAGTAGAGTAGAAGTTTGCTCTTTTCTCAAAAGCAGAGTGTGTTTCTTGTAAGGCGAGTTAGCGTTTGTTTCCCAGTCCTAAATGGAGTTGAATCCCATGCAGTTTCTGGTCCTACGAGCAAGAGTTGTTTTCTGGTAAGAAGAGTCACTATTGCGCTCCCATTGTCATACACAGGGCAAATAGCACTGGCATCTGATCCCAGGAAGTACAGTGTATTGGACTGAAGAGGATCTACTGTTCTTGTCAGGTTCCTACGCAGAATTGAACTAGATATGGCCATGTGTGTAGAAAGCACAGTTCTTTTTTTCTGAGCAAGCTCATTGTTTGGACCCCATTGGAAACACAGTAGAGAAGAAGAGTGCTCTTTTCTCAAAAGCAGAGTGTGTTTATTGAAAGGCGAGCTAGTGTTTCTTTCCCAGTCAGAAATGGAATTGAATCCCGTGCAGTTTCTGGTCCTACGGGCAAGAGATTTTTCTGGTAAGAAGAGTCACTATTGCGCTCCCATTGCCATAAACAGTGCAAATAACACTGGCATCTGTTCCATGCATGTACAGAGTATTGGCCTGAAGAGGAGCTACTGTTCTTGTCAGTTTCCTAAGCAGAGTTGAACTAGATATGGCCCCTGTGTGTAGGAAGCACAGTTCTTTTTTTCTGAGCAAGTTCACTGTTCTGGCCCTATAGGAAACACAGTAGAGTAGAAGAGTGCTCTTTTCTCAAAAGCAGAGTGTGTTTCTTGCAAGGCAAGCTAGCGTTTCTTTCCCATTCCTAAATGGAGTTGTGTCTCATGCAGTTTCTGGTCCTATGAGCAAGAGTTGTTTTCTGGTAAGAAGAGTCACTATTGCGCTCCCTTTGTCATACACAGGGCAAATAGCACTCGTGTCTGTTCCCAGCATGTACAGTGTATTGGACTGAAGAGGTTCTACTGTTCTTGTCAGTTTCCTAAGTAGAATTGAACTAGATATGTCCCGTGTGTGTAGGAAGCACAGTTTTTTTGTTCTGAACAAGCTCACTGTTCGGAACACATAGGAAAAACAGTAGAGTAGAAGAGTGCTCTTTTCTCAAAAGCAGAGTGTGCTTCTTGGAAGTCGAGCTAGTGTTTGTTTCCCAGTCCTAAATGGAGTTGAGTCACATGCAGTTTTTTGTCGTACGAGCAAGAGATGTTTTCTGGTAAGACAAGTCACAATTGTGCTCCAATTGCCATACACAGTGCAAATAGCACTCGCGTCTGTTCCCCGCAAGTACAGTGTATTGGACTGAAGAGGAGCTACTGTTCTTGTCAGTTTCCTAAGCAGAGTTGAACTAGATATGGCCCGTGTGTGTAGGAAGCACAGTTCTTTGTTCTGAGCAAGCTCACTGTTTGGACCTCATAGGAAACACAGTAGAGTAGAAGAGTGCTCTTTTCTCTAAAGCAGAGTGTGCTTCTTGTAAGGCGAGCTAGCGTTTGTTTCCCAGTCCTAAATGGAGTTGAATCACATGCAGTTTCTGGTCCTACGAGCAAGAGTTGTTTTATGGGAAGAAGAGTCACTATTGCGCTGCCATTGCCACACACAGGACAAATAGCACTCGTGTCTGTTCCCAGCAAGTACAGGGTATTGGACTGAAGAGGAGCTACTGTTCTTCTCAGTTTCCTAAGCAGAGTTGAACTAGATATAGCCCGTGTGTGTAGGAAGCACAGTTCTTTTGTTCTGAGCAAGATCACTGTTCGGAACTCATAGGAAACACAGTAGAGTAGAAGAGTGCTCTTTTCTCTAAAGCAGAGTGTGTTTCTTGTAAGGCGAGCTACCGTTTGTTTCCCAGTCCTAAATGGAGTGGAATCACATGCAGTTTCTGGTCCTACGAGCAAGAGATGTTTTATGGTAAGAAGAGTCACTATTGCGCTGCCATTGCCATACACAGGACAAATAGCACTGGCGTCTGTTCCCAGGAAGTACAGTGTATTGGACTGAAGAGGATCTACTGTTCTTGTCAGGTTCCTAAGCAGAATTGAACTAGTTATGGCCGTGTGTGTAGGAAGCACAGTTCTTTTGTTCTGAGCAAGCTCACTGTTCAGACCCAATAGGAAACACAGTAGAGAATAAGAGTGCTCTTTTCTCAAAAGCAGAGTGTGTTTCTTGTAAGGCGAGCTAGCTTTTGTTTCCCAGTCCTAAATGGAGTTGAGTCACATGCAGTTTTTTGTCCTACGAGCAAGAGTTGTTTTCTGGTAAGACGAGTCACTATTGTGCTCCAATTGCCATACACAGTGCAAATAACACTCGCGTCTGTTCCCCGAAAGTACAGTGTATTGGACTGAAGAGGAACTACTGTTCTTCTCAGTTTCCTAAGCAGAGTTGAACTAGATATGGCCCGTGTGTGTAGGAAGCCCAGTTCTTTTGTTCTGAGCAAGCTCACTGTTCGGACCCCATAGGAAGCACAGTAGAGTAGAAGAGTGCTCTTTTCTCAAAAGCAGAGTGTGTTTCATGGAAGGCGAGCTAGCATTTGTATCCCAGTCCGAAATGGAGTTGAATCACATGCAGTTTCTGGTCCTATGAGCAAGAGTTGTTTTCTGGTAAGGAAAGTCACTATTGCGCTCCCATTGTCATACACAGTGCAAATAGCACTCGCGTCTGTTCCCAGCAAGTACAGTGTTTCGGACTGAAGAGGAGCTACTGTTCTTGTCAGTTTCCTAAGCAGAGTTGAACTAGTTATGGCCCGTGTGTAGGAAGCACAGTTCTTTTGTTCTGACCAAGCTCACTGTTCTGGCCATATAGGAAACACAGTAGAGTAGAAGAGTGCTCTTTTCTCTAAAGCAGAGTGTGTTTCTTGTAAGGCGAGCTAGCGTTTGTTTCCCAGTCCTAAATGGAGTTGAATCACATGCAGTTTCTAGTCCTACGTGCAAGAGTTGTTATATGGTAAGAAGAGTCACTATTGTGCTCCCCTTGCCATACAAAGTGCAAAAAGCAATCGCGTCTGTTCCCAGCAAGTACAGTGTATCGGACTGAAGAGGATCTACTGTTCTTGTCAGTTTCCTAAGCAGAGTTGAACTAGATATGGCCCGTGTGTAGGAAGCACAGTTCTTTTGTTCTGAGCAAGCTCACTGTTCTGGCCCTATAGGAAACACAGTAGAGTAGAAGAGTGCTCTTTTCTCTAAAGCAGAGTGTGTTTCTTGTAAGGCGAGCTAGCGTTTGTTTCCCAGTCCTAAATGGAGTTGAATCACATGCAGTTTCTGGTCCTAAGAGCAAGAGTTGTTTTCTGGTAAGGAAAGTCACTATTGCGCTCCCCTTGCCATACACAGTGCAAATAGCTCTCGCGTCTGTTCCCAGCAAGTACAGTGTATCGGACTGAAGAGGAGCTACTGTTCTTGTCAGTTTCCTAAGCAGAGTTGAACATGATATGGCCCGTGTGTGTAGGAAGCACAGTTCTTATGTTCTGAGCAAGCTCACTGTTCTGGCCCTATAGGAAAAACAGTAGAGTAGAAGAGTGCTCTTTTCTCAAAAGCAGAGTGTGTTTCTTGTAAGGCGAGCTAGCGTTTGTTTCCCAGTCCTAAATGGAGTTGAGTCACATGCAGTTTTTTGTCCTACGAGCAAGAGTTGTTTTCTGGTAAGACGAGTCACTATTGTGCTCCAATTGCCATACACAGTGCAAATAGCACTCGCGTCTGTTCCCCGAAAGCACAATGTATTGGACTGAAGAGGAGCTACTGTTCTTGTCAGGTTCCTAAGCAGAATTGAACTAGATATGGTCCGTGTGTGTAGGAAGCAAGTTCTTATGTTCTGAGCAAGCTCACTGTTCTGGCACTATAGGAAAAACAGTAGAGTAGAAGCGTGCTCTTTTCTCAAAAGCAGAGTGTGTTTTTGTAAGGCGAGCTAGCGTTTGTTTCCTAGTTAAATGGAGTTGAATCACATTCAGTTTCTGGTCCTACGAACAAGAGTTGTTTTCTGGTAAGGAAAGTCACTATTGCGCTCCCATTGCTCTACACAAGACAAATAGCACTCGCGTCTTTTCCCAGCAAGTACAGTGTATTGGACTGAATAGGAGCTACTGTTCTTGTCAGTTTCCTAAGCAGAGTTGAAATAGATATGGCCCGTGTGTAGGAAGCACAGTTCTTTTGTTCTGAGCAAGCTCACTGTTCTGGCCCTATAGGAAACACAGTAGAGTAGAAGAGTGCTCTTTTCTCTAAAGCAGAGTGTGTTTCTTGTAAGGCGAGCTAGCGTTTGTTTCCCAGTCCTAAATGGAGTTGAGTCACATGCAGTTTTTTGTCCTATGACCAAGAGTTGTTTTCTGGTAAGACGAGTCACTATTGTGCTCCAATTGCCATACACAGTGCAAATAGCACTCGCGTCTGTTCCCCGAAAGCACAATGTATTGGACTGAAGAGGAGCTACTGTTCTTCTCAGTTTCCTAAGCAGAGTTGAACTAGATATGGCCCGTGTGTGTAGGAAGCACATTTCTTTTGTTCTGAGCAAGCTCACTGTTCTGGCCCAATAGGAAACACAGTAGATTAGAAGAGTGCTCTTTTCTCAAAGCAGAGTGTGTTTCTTGTAAGGTGAGCTAGCTTTTGTTTCCCAGTCCTAAATGGAGTTGAATCACATGCAGTTTAAGGTCCTACGACAAGAGTTGTTCTGGTAAGACAAGTCAATATTGGGCTCCAATTGCCATACACAGTGCAAATATCACTTGCGTCTGTTCCCCGCAAGTACAGTGTTTTGGACTGAAGAGGATCTATTGTTCTTGTCAGTTTCCTAAGCAGAGTTGAACTAGAAATGGTCCTTGTGTGTAGGAAGCACAGTTCTTTTGTTCTGAGCAAGCTCACTGTTTGGACCCCATAGTAAACACAGTAGAGTAGAAGAGTGCTCTTTTCTCTAAAGCAGATTGTGTTTCTTGTAAGGCGAGCTAGCATTTGCTTCCCAGTCCTAAATGGAGTGGAATCACATGCAGTTTCTGGTCCTAGGAGCAAGAGTTGTTTTCTGGTAAGGAAAGTCACTATTGCGCTCCCATTGCCATACAAGTGCAAATAGCACTCGCGTCTGTTCCCAGCAAGTACAGTGTACCGGACTGAAGAGGAGCTACTGTTCTTGTCAGTTTCCTAAGCAGAGTTGAACTAGATATGGCCCGTTTGTAGGAAGCACAGTTCTTTTGTTCTGAGCAAGCTCACTGTTCTGGCCCCATAGGAAACACAGTAGAGTAGAAGAGTGCTCTTTTCTCAAAAGCAGAGTGTGTTTCATGTAAGGCGAGCTAGCATTTGTTTCCCAGTCCTAAATGGAGTTGAGTCACATGCAGTTTTTGTCCTACAAGCAAGAGTTGTTTTCTGGTAAGACGAGTCACTATTGTGCTCCAATTGCCATACACAGTGCAAATAGAACTCGCGTCTGTTCCCCGAAAGTACAGTGTCTTGGACTGAAGAGGAGCTATTGTTCTTCTCAGTTTCCTAAGCAGAGTTGAACATGATATGGCCCGTGTGTGTAGGAAGCACAGTTCTTATGTTCTGAGCAAGCTCACTGTTCTGGCCCTATAGGAAAAACAGTAGAGTAGAAGCGTGCTCTTTTCTCAAAAGCAGAGTGTGTTTTTGTAAGGCGAGCTAGCGTTTGTTTCCTAGTTAAATGGAGTTGAATCACATGCAGTTTCTGGTCCTACGAACAAGAGTTGTTTTCTGGTAAGGAAAGTCACTATTGCGCTCCCATTGCCCTACACAAGGCAAATAGAACTCGCGTCTTTTCCCAGCAAGTACAGTGTATTGGACTGAATAGGAGCTACTGTTCTTGTCAGTTTCCTAAGCAGAGTTGAACTAGATATGGTCCGTGTGTGTAGGAGGCACAGTTCTTTTGTTCAGAGCAAGCTCACTGTTTGGACCCCATAGGAAACACAGTAGAGTAGAAGAGTGCTCTTTTCTCTAAAGCAGAGTGTGTTTCTTGTAAGGAGAGCTAGCGTTTGTTTCCCAGTCCTAAATGGAGTGGAATCACATGCAGTTTCTGGTCCTACGAGCAAGAGTTGTTTTCTGGTAAGGAAAGTCACTATTGCGCTCCCATTGCCATACACAGTGCAAATAGCACTCGCGTCTGTTCCCAGCAAGTACAGTGTACCGGACTGAAGAGGAGCTACTGCTCTTGTCAGTTTCCTAAGCAGAGTTGAACTAGATATGGCCCGTGTGTAGGAAGCACAGTTCTTTTGTTCTGAGCAAGCTCACTGTTCTGGCCCCATAGGAAACACAGTAGAGTAGAAGAGTGCTCTTTTCTCAAAAGCAGAGTGTGTTTCTTGTAAGGCGAGCTAGCGTTTGTTTCCCAGTCCTAAATGGAGTTGAGTCACATGCAGTTTTTGTCCTACAAGCAAGAGTTGTTTTCTGGTAAGACGAGTCACTATTGTGCTCCAATTGCCATACACAGTGCAAATAGCACTCACGTCTGTTCCCCGAAAGTACAGTGTCTTGGACTGAAGAGGAGCTATTGTTCTTCTCAGTTTCCTAAGCAGAGTTGAACTAGATATGGTCCGTGTGTGTAGGAAGCACAGTTCTTTTGTTCTGACCAAGCTCACTGTTCTGGCCATATAGGAAACACAGTAGAGTAGAAGAGTGCTCTTTTCTCTAAAGCAGAGTGTGTTTCTTGTAAGGCGAGCTAGCGTTTGTTTCCCAGTCCTAAATGGAGTTGAATCACATGCAGTTTCTAGTCCTACGTGCAAGAGTTGTTTTATGGTAAGAAGAGTCACTATTGTGCTCCCCTTGCCATACACAGTGCAAAAAGCACTCGCGTCTGTTCCCAGCAAGTACAGTGTATCGGACTGAAGAGGATCTACTGTTCTTGTCAGTTTCCTAAGCAGAGTTGAACTAGATATGGCCCGTGTGTAGGAAGCACAGTTCTTTTGTTCTGAGCAAGCTCACTGTTCTGGCCCCATAGGAAACACAGTAGAGTAGAAGAGTGCTCTTTTCTCAAAAGCAGAGTGTGTTTCTTGTAAGGCGAGCTAGCGTTTGTTTCCCAGTCCTAAATGGAGTTGAGTCACATGCAGTTTTTGTCCTACAAGCAAGAGTTGTTTTCTGGTAAGACGAGTCACTATTGTGCTCCAATTGCCATACACAGTGCAAATAGCACTCACGTCTGTTCCCCGAAAGTACAGTGTCTTGGACTGAAGAGGAGCTATTGTTCTTCTCAGTTTCCTAAGCAGAGTTGAACTAGATATGGTCCGTGTGTGTAGGAAGCACAGTTCTTTTGTTCTGACCAAGCTCACTGTTCTGGCCATATAGGAAACACAGTAGAGTAGAAGAGTGCTCTTTTCTCTAAAGCAGAGTGTGTTTCTTGTAAGGCGAGCTAGCGTTTGTTTCCCAGTCCTAAATGGAGTTGAATCACATGCAGTTTCTAGTCCTACGTGCAAGAGTTGTTTTATGGTAAGAAGAGTCACTATTGTGCTCCCCTTGCCATACACAGTGCAAAAAGCACTCGCGTCTGTTCCCAGCAAGTACAGTGTATCGGACTGAAGAGGATCTACTGTTCTTGTCAGTTTCCTAAGCAGAGTTGAACTAGATATGGCCCGTGTGTAGGAAGCACAGTTCTTTTGTTCTGAGCAAGCTCACTGTTCTGGCCCTATAGGAAACACAGTAGAGTAGAAGAGTGCTCTTTTCTCTAAAGCAGAGTGTGTTTCTTGTAAGGCGAGCTAGCGTTTGTTTCCCAGTCCTAAATGGAGTTGAATCACATGCAGTTTCTGGTCCTAAGAGCAAGAGTTGTTTTCTGGTAAGGAAAGTCACTATTGCGCTCCCCTTGCCATACACAGTGCAAATAGCTCTCGCGTCTGTTCCCAGCAAGTACAGTGTATCGGACTGAAGAGGAGCTACTGTTCTTGTCAGTTTCCTAAGCAGAGTTGAACTAGATATGGCCCGTTTGTAGGAAGCACAGTTCTTTTGTTCTGAGCAAGCTCACTGTTCTGGCCCCATAGGAAACACAGTAGAGTAGAAGAGTGCTCTTTTCTCAAAAGCAGAGTGTGTTTCATGTAAGGCGAGCTAGCATTTGTTTCCCAGTCCTAAATGGAGTTGAGTCACATGCAGTTTTTGTCCTACAAGCAAGAGTTGTTTTCTGGTAAGACGAGTCACTATTGTGCTCCAATTGCCATACACAGTGCAAATAGAACTCGCGTCTGTTCCCCGAAAGTACAGTGTCTTGGACTGAAGAGGAGCTATTGTTCTTCTCAGTTTCCTAAGCAGAGTTGAACATGATATGGCCCGTGTGTGTAGGAAGCACAGTTCTTATGTTCTGAGCAAGCTCACTGTTCTGGCCCTATAGGAAAAACAGTAGAGTAGAAGCGTGCTCTTTTCTCAAAAGCAGAGTGTGTTTTTGTAAGGCGAGCTAGCGTTTGTTTCCTAGTTAAATGGAGTTGAATCACATGCAGTTTCTGGTCCTACGAACAAGAGTTGTTTTCTGGTAAGGAAAGTCACTATTGCGCTCCCATTGCCCTACACAAGGCAAATAGAACTCGCGTCTTTTCCCAGCAAGTACAGTGTATTGGACTGAATAGGAGCTACTGTTCTTGTCAGTTTCCTAAGCAGAGTTGAACTAGATATGGTCCGTGTGTGTAGGAGGCACAGTTCTTTTGTTCAGAGCAAGCTCACTGTTTGGACCCCATAGGAAACACAGTAGAGTAGAAGAGTGCTCTTTTCTCTAAAGCAGAGTGTGTTTCTTGTAAGGAGAGCTAGCGTTTGTTTCCCAGTCCTAAATGGAGTGGAATCACATGCAGTTTCTGGTCCTACGAGCAAGAGTTGTTTTCTGGTAAGGAAAGTCACTATTGCGCTCCCATTGCCATACACAGTGCAAATAGCACTCGCGTCTGTTCCCAGCAAGTACAGTGTACCGGACTGAAGAGGAGCTACTGCTCTTGTCAGTTTCCTAAGCAGAGTTGAACTAGATATGGCCCGTGTGTAGGAAGCACAGTTCTTTTGTTCTGAGCAAGCTCACTGTTCTGGCCCCATAGGAAACACAGTAGAGTAGAAGAGTGCTCTTTTCTCAAAAGCAGAGTGTGTTTCTTGTAAGGCGAGCTAGCGTTTGTTTCCCAGTCCTAAATGGAGTTGAGTCACATGCAGTTTTTGTCCTACAAGCAAGAGTTGTTTTCTGGTAAGACGAGTCACTATTGTGCTCCAATTGCCATACACAGTGCAAATAGCACTCACGTCTGTTCCCCGAAAGTACAGTGTCTTGGACTGAAGAGGAGCTATTGTTCTTCTCAGTTTCCTAAGCAGAGTTGAACTAGATATGGTCCGTGTGTGTAGGAAGCACAGTTCTTTTGTTCTGACCAAGCTCACTGTTCTGGCCATATAGGAAACACAGTAGAGTAGAAGAGTGCTCTTTTCTCTAAAGCAGAGTGTGTTTCTTGTAAGGCGAGCTAGCGTTTGTTTCCCAGTCCTAAATGGAGTTGAATCACATGCAGTTTCTAGTCCTACGTGCAAGAGTTGTTTTATGGTAAGAAGAGTCACTATTGTGCTCCCCTTGCCATACACAGTGCAAAAAGCACTCGCGTCTGTTCCCAGCAAGTACAGTGTATCGGACTGAAGAGGATCTACTGTTCTTGTCAGTTTCCTAAGCAGAGTTGAACTAGATATGGCCCGTGTGTAGGAAGCACAGTTCTTTTGTTCTGAGCAAGCTCACTGTTCTGGCCCTATAGGAAACACAGTAGAGTAGAAGAGTGCTCTTTTCTCTAAAGCAGAGTGTGTTTCTTGTAAGGCGAGCTAGCGTTTGTTTCCCAGTCCTAAATGGAGTTGAATCACATGCAGTTTCTGGTCCTAAGAGCAAGAGTTGTTTTCTGGTAAGGAAAGTCACTATTGCGCTCCCCTTGCCATACACAGTGCAAATAGCTCTCGCGTCTTTTCCCAGCAAGTACAGTGTATCGGACTGAAGAGGAGCTACTGTTCTTGTCAGTTTCCTAAGCAGAGTTGAACATGATATGGCCCGTGTGTGTAGGAAGCACAGTTCTTATGTTCTGAGCAAGCTCACTGTTCTGGCCTTTTGGAAAAACAGTAGAGTAGAAGCGTGCTCTTTTCTCAAAAGCAGAGTGTGTTTTTGTAAGGCGAGCTAGCGTTTGTTTCCTAGTAAAATGGAGTTGAATCACATGCAGTTTCTGGTCCTATGAACAAGAGTTGTTTTCTGGTAAGGAAAGTCACTATTGCGCTCCCATTGCTCTACACAAGGCAAATAGCACTCGCGTCTTTTCCCAGCAAGTACAGTGTATTGGACTGAATAGGAGCTACTGTTCTTGTCAGTTTCCTAAGCAGAGTTGAACTAGATATGGCCCGTGTGTAGGAAGCACAGTTCTTTTGTTCTGAGCAAGCTCACTGCTCAGACCCAATAGGAAACACAGTAGAGTAGAAGAGTGCTCTTTTCTCTAAAGCAGAGTGTGTTTCTTGTAAGGAGAGCTAGCGTTTGTTTCCCAGTCCTAAATGGAGTTGAATCACATGCAGTTTCTGGTCCTACGAGCAAGAGTTGTTTTCTGGTAAGGAAAGTCACTATTGTGCTCCCATTGCCATACACAGTGAAAATCGCACATGCGTCTGTTCCCAGCAAGTACAGTGTATTGGACTGAAGAGGAGCTATTGTTCTTGTCAGTTTCATAAGCAGAATTGAACTAGATATGGCCGTGTGTGTAAGAAGCACAGTTCTTTTGTTCTGAGCAAGCTCACTGTTCGGACCGTATAGGAAACACAGTAGAGTAGAAGAGTGCTCTTTTCTCAAAAGCATAGTGTGTTTCTTGTAAGGCGAGCTAGCGTTTGTTTCCCAGTCCTAAATGGAGTTGAATCACATGCAGTTTCTGGTCCTACGAGCAAGAGTTGTTTTATGGTAAGAAGAGTCACTATTGCGCTGCCATTGCCATACACAGGACAAATAGCACTAGCGTCTGTTCCCAGGAAGTACTGTGTATTGGACTGAAGAGGATCTACTGTTCTTGTCAGGTTCCTAAGCAGAATTGAACTAGATATGGTCCGTGTGTGTAGGAAGCACAGTTCTTTTGTTCTGAGCAAGCTCACTGTTTGGACCCCATAGGAAACACAGTAGAGTAGAAGAGTGCTCTTTTCTCTAAAGCTGATTGTGTTTCTTGTAAGGCGAGCTAGCATTTGCTTCCCAGTCCTAAATGGAGTGGAATCACATGCAGTTTCTGGTCCTACGAGCAAGAGTTGTTTTCTGGTAAGGAAAGTCACTATTGCGCTCCCATTGCCATACACAGTACAAATAGCACTCGCGTCTGTTCCCAGCAAGTACAGTGTACCGGACTGAAGAGGAGCTACTGCTCTTGTCAGTTTCCTAAGCAGAGTTGAACTAGATATGGCCCGTGTGTAGGAAGCACAGTTCTTTTGTTCTGAGCAAGCTCACTGTTCTGGCCCCATAGAAAACACAGTAGAGTAGAAGAGTGCTCTTTTCTCAAAAGCAGAGTGTGTTTCTTGTAAGGCGAGCTAGCGTTTGTTTCCCAGTCCTAAATGGAGTTGAGTCACATGCAGTTTTTGTCCTACAAGCAAGAGTTGTTTTCTGGTAAGACGAGTCACTATTGTGCTCCAATTGCCATACACAGTGCAAATAGCACTCGCGTCTGTTCCCCGAAAGTACAGTGTCTTGGACTGAAGAGGAGCTATTGTTCTTCTCAGTTTCCTAAGTAGAGTTGAACTAGATATGGCCCATGTGTGTAGGAAGCACAGTTCTTTTGTTCTGAGCAAGCTCACTGTTCGGACCCCATAGAAAGCACAGTAGAGTAGAAGAGTGCTCTTTTCTCAAAAGCAGAGTGTGTTTCATGTAAGGCGAGCTAGCATTTGTATCCCAGTCATAAATGGAGTTGAATCACATGTAGTTTCTGGTTCTATGAGCAATAGTTGTTTTCTGGTAAGGAAAGTCACTATTGCGCTCCCATTGCCATACACAGTGCAAATAGCACTCGCGTCAGTTCCCAGCAAGTACAGTGTTTCGGACTGAAGAGGAGCTACTGTTTTTGTCAGTTTCCTAAGCAGAGTTGAACTAGTTATGGCCCGTGTGTAGGAAGCACAGTTCTTTTGTTCTGAGCAAGCTCACTGTTCTGGCCCTGTAGGAAACACAGTAGAGTAGAAGAGTGCTCTTTTCTCTAAAGCAGAGTGTGTTTCTTGTAGGGAAAACTAGCGTTTGTTTCCTAGTCCTAAATGGAGTTGAATCACATGCAGTTTCTGGTCCTACGAGCAAGAGTTGTTTTATAGTAAGAACAGTCACTATTGCGCTGCCATTGCCATAAACAGGACAAAAAGCACTGGCGTCTGTTCCCAGGAAGTACAGTGTATTGGACTGAAGAGGATCTACTGTTCTTGTCAGGTTCCTAAGCCGAATTGAACTAGTTATGGCCGTGTGTGTAGGAAGCACAGTTCGTTTGTTCTGAGCAAGCTCACTGTTCAGACCCAATAGGAAACACAGTAGAGTAGAAGAGTGCTCTTTTCTCAAAAGCAGAGTGTGTTTCTTGTAAGGCGAGCTAGCGTTTGTTTCCCAGTCCTAAATGGAGTTGAGTCACATGCAGTTTTTTGTCCTACGAGCAAGAGTTGTTTTCTGGTAAGACGAGTCACTATTCTGCTCCAATTGCCTACACAGTGCAAATAGCACTCGCGTCTGTTCCCCGAAAGTACAGTGTATTGGACTGAAGAGGAGCTACTGTTCTTCTCAGTTTCCTAAGCAGAGTTGAACTAGATATGGCCCGTGTGTGTAGGAAGCACAGTTCTTTTGTTCTGAGCAAGCTCACTGTTCAGACCCCATAGGAAGCACAGTAGAGTAGAAGAGTGCTCTTTTCTCAAAAGCAGAGTGTGTTTCATGGAATGCGAGCTAGCATTTGTATCCCAGTCCGAAATGGAGTTGAATCACATGCAGTTTCTGGTCCTATGAGCAAGAGTTGTTTTCTGGTAAGGAAAGTCACTATTGCGCTCCCATTGCCATACACAGTGCAAATAGCACTCGTGTCTGTTCCCAGCAAGTACAGTGTTTCGGACTGAAGAGGAGCTACTGTTCTTGTCAGTTTCCTAAGCAGAGTTGAACTAGTTATGGCCCGTGTGTAGAAAGAACAGTTCTTTTGTTCTGACCAAGCTCACTGTTCTGGCCATATAGGAAACACAGTAGAGTAGAAGAGTGCTCTTTTCTCTAAAGCAGAGTGTGTTTCTTGTAAGGCGAGCTAGCGTTTGTTTCCCAGTCCTAAATGGAGTTGAATCACATGCAGTTTCTAGTCCTACGTGCAAGAGTTGTTTTATGGTAAGAAGAGTCACTATTGCGCTCCCCTTGCCATACACAGTGCAAATAGCACTCGCTTCTGTTCCCAGCAAGTACAGTGTATTGGACTGAAGAGGAGCTACTGTTCTTGTCAGTTTCCTAAGCAGAGTTGAACTAGATATGGCCCGTGTGTAGGAAGCACAGTTCTTTTGTTCTGAGCAAGCTCACTGTTCTGGCCCTATAGGAAACACAGTAGAGTAGAAGAGTGCTCTTTTCTCTAAAGCAGAGTGTGTTTCTTGTAAGGCGAGCTAGCGTTTGTTTCCCAGTCCTAAATGGAGTTGAGTCACATGCAGTTTTTTGTCCTACGAGCAAGAGTTGTTTTCTGGTAAGACGAGTCACTATTCTGCTCCAATTGCCTACACAGTGCAAATAGCACTCGCGTCTGTTCCCCGAAAGTACAGTGTATTGGACTGAAGAGGAGCTACTGTTCTTCTCAGTTTCCTAAGCAGAGTTGAACTAGATATGGCCCGTGTGTGTAGGAAGCACAGTTCTTTTGTTCTGAGCAAGCTCACTGTTCAGACCCCATAGGAAGCACAGTAGAGTAGAAGAGTGCTCTTTTCTCAAAAGCAGAGTGTGTTTCATGGAATGCGAGCTAGCATTTGTATCCCAGTCCGAAATGGAGTTGAATCACATGCAGTTTCTGGTCCTATGAGCAAGAGTTGTTTTCTGGTAAGGAAAGTCACTATTGCGCTCCCATTGCCATACACAGTGCAAATAGCACTCGTGTCTGTTCCCAGCAAGTACAGTGTTTCGGACTGAAGAGGAGCTACTGTTCTTGTCAGTTTCCTAAGCAGAGTTGAACTAGTTATGGCCCGTGTGTAGAAAGAACAGTTCTTTTGTTCTGACCAAGCTCACTGTTCTGGCCATATAGGAAACACAGTAGAGTAGAAGAGTGCTCTTTTCTCTAAAGCAGAGTGTGTTTCTTGTAAGGCGAGCTAGCGTTTGTTTCCCAGTCCTAAATGGAGTTGAATCACATGCAGTTTCTAGTCCTACGTGCAAGAGTTGTTTTATGGTAAGAAGAGTCACTATTGCGCTCCCCTTGCCATACACAGTGCAAATAGCACTCGCTTCTGTTCCCAGCAAGTACAGTGTATTGGACTGAAGAGGAGCTACTGTTCTTGTCAGTTTCCTAAGCAGAGTTGAACTAGATATGGCCCGTGTGTAGGAAGCACAGTTCTTTTGTTCTGAGCAAGCTCACTGTTCTGGCCCTATAGGAAACACAGTAGAGTAGAAGAGTGCTCTTTTCTCTAAAGCAGAGTGTGTTTCTTGTAAGGCGAGCTAGCGTTTGTTTCCCAGTCCTAAATGGAGTTGAATCACATGCAGTTTCTGGTCCTAAGAGCAAGAGTTGTTTTCTGGTAAGGAAAGTAACTATTGCGCTCCCCTTGCCATACACAGTGCAAATAGCTCTCGCGTCTGTTCCCAGCAAGTAGAGTGTATCGGACTGAAGAGGAGCTACTGTTCTTGTCAGTTTCCTAAGCAGAGTTGAACATGATATGGCCCGTGTGTGTAGGAAGCACAGTTCTTATGTTCTGAGCAAGCTCACTGTTCTGGCCCTATAGGAAAAACAGTAGAGTAGAAGCGTGCTCTTTTCTCAAAAGCAGAGTGTGTTTTTGTAAGGCGAGCTAGCGTTTGTTTCCTAGTTAAATGGAGTTGAATCACATGCAGTTTTTGGTCCTACGAACAAGAGTTGTTTTCTGGTAAGGAAAGACACTATTGCGCTCCCATAGCCATACACAGGGCAAATAGCACTGGCGTCTTTTCCCAGCAAGTACAGTGTATTGGACTGAATAGGAGCTACTGTTCTTGTCAGTTTCCTAAGCAGAGTTGAACTAGATATAGTCCGTGTGTGTAGGAGGCACAGTTCTTTTGTTCAGAGCAAGCTCACTGTTTGGAACCCATAGGAAACACAGTAGAGTAGAAGAGTGCTCTTTTCTCTAAAGCAGAGTGTGTTTCTTGTAAAGAGAGCTAGCGTTTGTTTCCCAGTCCTAAATGGAGTTGAATCACATGCAGTTTCTGGTCCTACGAGCAAGAGTTGTTTTCTGGTAAGGAAAGTCACTATTGTGCTCCCATTGCCATACACAGTGCAAATCGCACATGCGTCTGTTCCCAGCAAGTACAGTGTATTGGACTGAAGAGGAGCTACTGCTCTTGTCAGTTTCCTAAGCAGAGTTGAACTAGATATGGCCCGTGTGTAGGAAGCACAGTTCTTTTGTTCTGAGCAAGCTCACTGTTCTGGCCCCATAGGAAACACAGTAGAGTAGAAGAGTGCTCTTTTCTCAAAAGCAGAGTGTGTTTCTTGTAAGGCGAGCTAGCGTTTGTTTCCCAGTCCTAAATGGAGTTGAGTCACATGCAGTTTTTGTCCTACAAGCAAGAGTTTTTTTCTGGTAAGACGAGTCACTATTGTGCTCCAAATGCCATACACAGTGCAAATAGCACTCACGTCTGTTCCCCGAAAGTACAGTGTCTTGGACTGAAGAGGAGCTATTGTTCTTCTCAGTTTCCTAAGCAGAGGGGAACTAGATATGGCCCGTGTGTGTAGGAAGCACAGTTCTTTTGTTCTGAGCAAGCTCACTGTTCGGACCCCATAGGAAGCACAGTAGAGTAGAAGAGTGCTCTTTTCTCAAAAGCAGAGTGTGTTTCATGTAAGGCGAGCTAGCATTTGTATCCCAGTCCTAAATGGAGTTGAATCACATGCAGTTTCTGGTTCTATGAGCAATAGTTGTTTTCTGGTAAGGAAAGTCACTATTGCGCTCCCATTGCCATACACAGTGCAAATAGCACTCGCGTCAGTTCCCAGCAAGTACAGTGTTTCGGACTGAAGAGGAGCTACTGTTCTTGTCAGTTTCCTAAGCAGAGTTGAACTAGTTATGGCCCGTGTGTAGGAAGCACAGTTCTTTTGTTCTGAGCAAGCTCACTGTTCTGGCCCTATAGGAAACACAGTAGAGTAGAAGAGTGCTCTTTTCTGTAAAGCAGAGTGTGTTTCTTGTAAGGCGAGCTAGCGTTTGTTTCCCAGTCCTAAATGGAGTTGAATCACATGCAGTTTCTGGTCATAAGAGCAAGAGTTGTTTTCTGGTAAGGAAAGTCACTATTGTGCTCCCCTTGCCATACACAGTGCAAATAGCTCTCGCGTCTGTTCCCAGCAAGTAGAGTGTATCGGACTGAAGAGGAGCTACTGTTCTTGTCAGTTTCCTAAGCAGAGTTGAACATGATATGGCCCGTGTGTGTAGGAAGCACAGTTCTTATGTTCTGAGCAAGCTCACTGTTCTGGCCCTATAGGAAAAACAGTAGAGTAGAAGCGTGCTCTTTTCTCAAAAGCAGAGTGTGTTTTTGTAAGGCGAGCTAGCGTTTGTTTCCTAGTTAAATGGAGTTGAATCACATGCAGTTTCTGGTCCTACGAACAAGAGTTGTTTTCTGGTAAGGAAAGTCACTATTGCGCTCCCATTGCCCTACACAAGGCAAATAGAACTCGCGTCTTTCCCCAGCAAGTACAGTGTATTGGACTGAATAGGAGCTACTGTTCTTGTCAGTTTCCTAAGCAGAGTTGAACTAGATATGGTCCGTGTGTGTAGGAGGCACAGTTCTTTTGTTCAGAGCAAGCTCACTGTTTGGACCCCATAGGAAACACAGTAGAGTAGAAGAGTGCTCTTTTCTCTAAAGCAGAGTGTGTTTCTTGTAAGGAGAGCTAGCGTTTGTTTCCCAGTCCTAAATGGAGTTGAATCACATGCAGTTTCTGGTCCTACGAGCAAGAGTTGTTTTCTGGTAAGGAAAGTCACTATTGTGCTCCCATTGCCATACACAGTGAAAATCGCACATGCGTCTGTTCCCAGCAAGTACAGTGTATTGGACTGAAGAGGAGCTATTGTTCTTGTCAGTTTCATAAGCAGAATTGAACTAGATATGGCCGTGTGTGTAAGAAGCACAGTTCTTTTGTTCTGAGCAAGCTCACTGTTCGGACCCTATAGGAAACACAGTAGAGTAGAAGAGTGCTCTTTTCTCAAAAGCATAGTGTGTTTCTTGTAAGGCGAGCTAGCGTTTGTTTCCCAGTCCTAAATGGAGTTGAATCACATGCAGTTTCTGGTCCTACGAGCAAGAGTTGTTTTATGGTAAGAAGAGTCACTATTGCGCTGCCATTGACTTACACAGGACAAATAGCACTAGCGTCTGTTCCCAGGAAGTACAGTGTATTGGACTGAAGAGGATCTACTGTTCTTGTCAGGTTCCTAAGCAGAATTGAACTAGATATGGTCCGTGTGTGTAGGAAGCACAGTTCTTTTGTTCTGAGCAAGCTCACTGTTTGGACCCCATAGGAAACACAGTAGAGTAGAAGAGTGCTCTTTTCTCTAAAGCTGATTGTGTTTCTTGTAAGGCAAGCTAGCATTTGCTTCCCAGTCCTAAATGGAGTGGAATCACATGCAGTTTTTGGTCCTACGAGCAAGAGTTGTTTTCTGGTAAGGAAAGTCACTATTGCGCTCCCAATTCCATACACAGTGCAAATAGCACTCGCGTCTGTTCCCAGCAAGTACAGTGTACCGGACTGAAGAGGTGCTACTGCTCTTGTCAGTTTCCTAAGCAGAGTTGAACTAGATATGGCCCGTGTGTAGGAAGCACAGTTCTTTTGTTCTGAGCAAGCTCACTGTTCTGGCCCCATAGGAAACACAGTAGAGTAGAAGAGTGCTCTTTTCTCAAAAGCAGAGTGTGTTTCTTGTAAGGCGAGCTAGCGTTTGTTTCCCAGTCCTAAATGGAGTTGAGTCACATGCAGTTTTTGTCCTACAAGCAAGAGTTTTTTTCTGGTAAGACGAGTCACTATTGTGCTCCAATTGCCATACACAGTGCAAATAGCACTCACGTCTGTTCCCCGAAAGTACAGTGTCTTGGACTGAAGAGGAGCTATTGTTCTTCTCAGTTTCCTAAGCAGAGTGGAACTAGATATGGCCCGTGTGAGTAGGAAGCACAGTTCTTTTGTTCTGAGCAAGCTCACTGTTCGGACCCCATAGGAAGCACAGTAGAGTAGAAGAGTGCTCTTTTCTCAAAAGCAGAGTGTGTTTCATGTAAGGCGAGCTAGCATTTGTATCCCAGTCCTAAATGGAGTTGAATCACATGCAGTTTCTGGTTCTATGAGCAATAGTTGTTTTCTGGTAAGGAAAGTCACTATTGCGCTCCCATTGCCATACACAGTGCAAATAGCACTCGCGTCAGTTCCCAGCAAGTACAGTGTTTCGGACTGAAGAGGAGCTACTGTTCTTGTCAGTTTCCTAAGCAGAGTTGAACTAGTTATGGCCCGTGTGTAGGAAGCACAGTTCTTTTGTTCTGAGCAAGCTCACTGTTCTGGCCCTATAGGAAACACAGTAGAGTAGAAGAGTGCTCTTTTCTCTAAAGCAGAGTGTGTTTCTTGTAAGGCGAGCTAGCGTTTGTTTCCCAGTCCTAAATGGAGTTGAATCACATGCAGTTTCTGGTCCTAAGAGCAAGAGTTGTTTTCTGGTAAGGAAAGTCACTATTGCGCTCCCCTTGCCATACACAGTGCAAATAGCTCTCGCCTCTGTTCCCAGCAAGTAGAGTGGATCGGACTGAAGAGGAGCTACTGTTCTTGTCAGTTTCCTAAGCAGAGTTGAACATGATATGGCCCGTGTGTGTAGGAAGCACAGTTCTTATGTTCTGAGCAAGCTCACTGTTCTGGCCCTATAGGAAAAACAGTAGAGTAGAAGAGTGCTCTTTTCTCAAAAGCAGAGTGTGTTTCTTGTAAGGCGAGCTAGCGTTTGTTTCCCAGTCCTAAATGGAGTTGAGTCACATGCAGTTTTTTGTCCTACGAGCAAGAGTTGTTTTCTGGTAAGACGAGTCACTATTCTGCTCCAATTGCCTACACAGTGCAAATAGCACTCGCGTCTGTTCCCCGAAAGTACAGTGTATTGGACTGAAGAGGAGCTACTGTTCTTCTCAGTTTCCTAAGCAGAGTTGAACTAGATATGGCCCGTGTGTGTAGGAAGCACAGTTCTTTTGTTCTGAGCAAGCTCACTGTTCAGACCCATAGGAAGCACAGTAGAGTAGAAGAGTGCTCTTTTCTCAAAAGCAGAGTGTGTTTCATGGAATGCGAGCTAGCATTTCTATCCCAGTCCGAAATGGAGTTGAATCACATGCAGTTTCTGGTCCTATGAGCAAGAGTTGTTTTCTGGTAAGGAAAGTCACTATTGCGCTCCCATTGCCATACACAGTGCAAATAGCACTCGTGTCTGTTCCCAGCAAGTACAGTGTTTCGGACTGAAGAGGAGCTACTGTTCTTGTCAGTTTCCTAAGCAGAGTTGAACTAGTTATGGCCCGTGTGTAGAAAGAACAGTTCTTTTGTTCTGACCAAGCTCACTGTTCTGGCCATATAGGAAACACAGTAGAGTAGAAGAGTGCTCTTTTCTCTAAAGCAGAGTGTGTTTCTTGTAAGGCGAGCTAGCGTTTGTTTCCCAGTCCTAAATGGAGTTGAATCACATGCAGTTTCTAGTCCTACGTGCAAGAGTTGTTTTATGGTAAGAAGAGTCACTATTGCGCTCCCCTTGCCATACACAGTGCAAATAGCACTCGCTTCTGTTCCCAGCAAGTACAGTGTATTGGACTGAAGAGGAGCTACTGTTCTTGTCAGTTTCCTAAGCAGAGTTGAACTAGATATGGCCCGTGTGTAGGAAGCACAGTTCTTTTGTTCTGAGCAAGCTCACTGTTCTGGCCCTATAGGAAACACAGTAGAGTAGAAGAGTGCTCTTTTCTCTAAAGCAGAGTGTGTTTCTTGTAAGGCGAGCTAGCGTTTGTTTCCCAGTCCTAAATGGAGTTGAATCACATGCAGTTTCTGGTCCTAAGAGCAAGAGTTGTTTTCTGGTAAGGAAAGTAACTATTGCGCTCCCCTTGCCATACACAGTGCAAATAGCTCTCGCGTCTGTTCCCAGCAAGTAGAGTGTATCGGACTGAAGAGGAGCTACTGTTCTTGTCAGTTTCCTAAGCAGAGTTGAACATGATATGGCCCGTGTGTGTAGGAAGCACAGTTCTTATGTTCTGAGCAAGCTCACTGTTCTGGCCCTATAGGAAAAACAGTAGAGTAGAAGCGTGCTCTTTTCTCAAAAGCAGAGTGTGTTTTTGTAAGGCGAGCTAGCGTTTGTTTCCTAGTTAAATGGAGTTGAATCACATGCAGTTTTTGGTCCTACGAACAAGAGTTGTTTTCTGGTAAGGAAAGACACTATTGCACTCCCATAGCCATACACAGGGCAAATAGCACTGGCGTCTTTTCCCAGCAAGTACAGTGTACCGGACTGAAGAGGTGCTACTGCTCTTGTCAGTTTCCTAAGCAGAGTTGAACTAGATATGGCCCGTGTGTAGGAAGCACAGTTCTTTTGTTCTGAGCAAGCTCACTGTTCTGGCCCCATAGGAAACACAGTAGAGTAGAAGAGTGCTCTTTTCTCAAAAGCAGAGTGTGTTTCTTGTAAGGCGAGCTAGCGTTTGTTTCCCAGTCCTAAATGGAGTTGAGTCACATGCAGTTTTTGTCCTACAAGCAAGAGTTTTTTTCTGGTAAGACGAGTCACTATTGTGCTCCAATTGCCATACACAGTGCAAATAGCACTCACGTCTGTTCCCCGAAAGTACAGTGTCTTGGACTGAAGAGGAGCTATTGTTCTTCTCAGTTTCCTAAGCAGAGTGGAACTAGATATGGCCCGTGTGAGTAGGAAGCACAGTTCTTTTGTTCTGAGCAAGCTCACGGTTCGGACCCCATAGGAAGCACAGTAGAGTAGAAGAGTGCTCTTTTCTCAAAAGCAGAGTGTGTTTCATGTAAGGCGAGCTAGCATTTGTATCCCAGTCCTAAATGGAGTTGAATCACATGCAGTTTCTGGTTCTATGAGCAATAGTTGTTTTCTGGTAAGGAAAGTCACTATTGCGCTCCCATTGCCATACACAGTGCAAATAGCACTCGCGTCAGTTCCCAGCAAGTACAGTGTTTCGGACTGAAGAGGAGCTACTGTTCTTGTCAGTTTCCTAAGCAGAGTTGAACTAGTTATGGCCCGTGTGTAGGAAGCACAGTTCTTTTGTTCTGAGCAAGCTCACTGTTCTGGCCCTATAGGAAACACAGTAGAGTAGAAGAGTGCTCTTTTCTCTAAAGCAGAGTGTGTTTCTTGTAAGGCGAGCTAGCGTTTGTTTCCCAGTCCTAAATGGAGTTGAATCACATGCAGTTTCTGGTCCTAAGAGCAAGAGTTGTTTTCTGGTAAGGAAAGTCACTATTGCGCTCCCCTTGCCATACACAGTGCAAATAGCTCTCGCCTCTGTTCCCAGCAAGTAGAGTGGATCGGACTGAAGAGGAGCTACTGTTCTTGTCAGTTTCCTAAGCAGAGTTGAACATGATATGGCCCGTGTGTGTAGGAAGCACAGTTCTTATGTTCTGAGCAAGCTCACTGTTCTGGCCCTATAGGAAAAACAGTAGAGTAGAAGAGTGCTCTTTTCTCAAAAGCAGAGTGTGTTTCTTGTAAGGCGAGCTAGCGTTTGTTTCCCAGTCCTAAATGGAGTTGAGTCACATGCAGTTTTTTGTCCTACGAGCAAGAGTTGTTTTCTGGTAAGACGAGTCACTATTCTGCTCCAATTGCCTACACAGTGCAAATAGCACTCGCGTCTGTTCCCGAAAGTACAGTGTATTGGACTGAAGAGGAGCTACTGTTCTTCTCAGTTTCCTAAGCAGAGTTGAACTAGATATGGCCCGTGTGTGTAGGAAGCACAGTTCTTTTGTTCTGAGCAAGCTCACTGTTCAGACCCCATAGGAAGCACAGTAGAGTAGAAGAGTGCTCTTTTCTCAAAAGCAGAGTGTGTTTCATGGAATGCGAGCTAGCATTTCTATCCCAGTCCGAAATGGAGTTGAATCACATGCAGTTTCTGGTCCTATGAGCAAGAGTTGTTTTCTGGTAAGGAAAGTCACTATTGCGCTCCCATTGCCATACACAGTGCAAATAGCACTCGTGTCTGTTCCCAGCAAGTACAGTGTTTCGGACTGAAGAGGAGCTACTGTTCTTGTCAGTTTCCTAAGCAGAGTTGAACTAGTTATGGCCCGTGTGTAGAAAGAACAGTTCTTTTGTTCTGACCAAGCTCACTGTTCTGGCCATATAGGAAACACAGTAGAGTAGAAGAGTGCTCTTTTCTCTAAAGCAGAGTGTGTTTCTTGTAAGGCGAGCTAGCGTTTGTTTCCCAGTCCTAAATGGAGTTGAATCACATGCAGTTTCTAGTCCTACGTGCAAGAGTTGTTTTATGGTAAGAAGAGTCACTATTGCGCTCCCCTTGCCATACACAGTGCAAATAGCACTCGCTTCTGTTCCCAGCAAGTACAGTGTATTGGACTGAAGAGGAGCTACTGTTCTTGTCAGTTTCCTAAGCAGAGTTGAACTAGATATGGCCCGTGTGTAGGAAGCACAGTTCTTTTGTTCTGAGCAAGCTCACTGTTCTGGCCCTATAGGAAACAAAGTAGAGTAGAAGAGTGCTCTTTTCTCTAAAGCAGAGTGTGTTTCTTGTAAGGCGAGCTAGCGTTTGTTTCCCAGTCCTAAATGGAGTTGAATCACATGCAGTTTCTGGTCCTAAGAGCAAGAGTTGTTTTCTGGTAAGGAAAGTAACTATTGCGCTCCCCTTGCCATACACAGTGCAAATAGCTCTCGCGTCTGTTCCCAGCAAGTAGAGTGTATCGGACTGAAGAGGAGCTACTGTTCTTGTCAGTTTCCTAAGCAGAGTTGAACATGATATGGCCCGTGTGTGTAGGAAGCACAGTTCTTATGTTCTGAGCAAGCTCACTGTTCTGGCCCTATAGGAAAAACAGTAGAGTAGAAGCGTGCTCTTTTCTCAAAAGCAGAGTGTGTTTTTGTAAGGCGAGCTAGCGTTTGTTTCCTAGTTAAATGGAGTTGAATCACATGCAGTTTTTGGTCCTACGAACAAGAGTTGTTTTCTGGTAAGGAAAGACACTATTGCACTCCCATAGCCATACACAGGGCAAATAGCACTGGCGTCTTTTCCCAGCAAGTACAGTGTATTGGACTGAATAGGAGCTACTGTTCTTGTCAGTTTCCTAAGCAGAGTTGAACTAGATATGGTCCGTGTGTGTAGGAGGCACAGTTCTTTTGTTCAGAGCAAGCTCACTGTTTGGACCCCTTAGGAAACACAGTAGAGTAGAAGAGTGCTCTTTTCTCTAAAGCAGAGTGTGTTTCTTGTAAGGAGAGCTAGCGTTTGTTTCCCAGTCCTAAATGGAGTTGAATCACATGCAGTTTCTGGTCCTACGAGCAAGAGTTGTTTTCTGGTAAGGAAAGTCACTATTGTGCTCCCATTGCCATACACAGTGCAAATCGCACATGCGTCTGTTCCCAGCATGTACAGTGTATTGGACTGAAGAGGAGCTACTGCTCTTGTCAGTTTCCTAAGCAGAGTTGAACTAGATATGGCCCGTGTGTAGGAAGCACAGTTCTTTTGTTCTGAGCAAGCTCACTGTTCTGGCCCCATAGGAAACACAGTAGAGTAGAAGAGTGCTCTTTTCTCAAAAGCAGAGTGTGTTTCTTGTAAGGCGAGCTAGCGTTTGTTTCCCAGTCCTAAATGGAGTTGAGTCACATGCAGTTTTTGTCCTACAAGCAAGAGTTTTTTTCTGGTAAGACGAGTCACTATTGTGCTCCAAATGCCATACACAGTGCAAATAGCACTCACGTCTGTTCCCCGAAAGTACAGTGTCTTGGACTGAAGAGGAGCTATTGTTCTTCTCAGTTTCCTAAGCAGAGGGGAACTAGATATGGCCCGTGTGTGTAGGAAGCACAGTTCTTTTGTTCTGAGCAAGCTCACTGTTCGGACCCCATAGGAAGCACAGTAGAGTAGAAGAGTGCTCTTTTCTCAAAAGCAGAGTGTGTTTCATGTAAGGCGAGCTAGCATTTGTATCCCAGTCCTAAATGGAGTTGAATCACATGCAGTTTCTGGTTCTATGAGCAATAGTTGTTTTCTGGTAAGGAAAGTCACTATTGCGCTCCCATTGCCATACACAGTGCAAATAGCACTCGCGTCAGTTCCCAGCAAGTACAGTGTTTCGGACTGAAGAGGAGCTACTGTTCTTGTCAGTTTCCTAAGCAGAGTTGAACTAGTTATGGCCCGTGTGTAGGAAGCACAGTTCTTTTGTTCTGAGCAAGCTCACTGTTCTGGCCCTATAGGAAACACAGTAGAGTAGAAGAGTGCTCTTTTCTGTAAAGCAGAGTGTGTTTCTTGTAAGGCGAGCTAGCGTTTGTTTCCCAGTCCTAAATGGAGTTGAATCACATGCAGTTTCTGGTCCTAAGAGCAAGAGTTGTTTTCTGGTAAGGAAAGTCACTATTGTGCTCCCCTTGCCATACACAGTGCAAATAGCTCTCGCCTCTGTTCCCAGCAAGTAGAGTGGATCGGACTGAAGAGGAGCTACTGTTCTTGTCAGTTTCCTAAGCAGAGTTGAACATGATATGGCCCGTGTGTGTAGGAAGCACAGTTCTTATGTTCTGAGCAAGCTCACTGTTCTGGCCCTATAGGAAAAACAGTAGAGTAGAAGCGTGCTCTTTTCTCAAAAGCAGAGTGTGTTTTTGTAAGGCGAGCTAGCGTTTGTTTCCTAGTTAAATGGAGTTGAATCACATGCAGTTTCTGGTCCTACGAACAAGAGTTGTTTTCTGGTAAGGAAAGTCACTATTTCGCTCCCATTGCCCTACACAAGGCAAATAGAACTCGCGTCTTTTCCCAGCAAGTACAGTGTATTGGACTGAATAGGAGCTACTGTTCTTGTCAGTTTCCTAAGCAGAGTTGAACTAGATATGGTCCGTGTGTGTAGGAGGCACAGTTCTTTTGTTCAGAGCAAGCTCACTGTTTGGACCCCATAGGAAACACAGTAGAGTAGAAGAGTGCTCTTTTCTCTAAAGCAGAGTGTGTTTCTTGTAAGGAGAGCTAGCGTTTGTTTCCCAGTCCTAAATGGAGTTGAATCACATGCAGTTTCTGGTCCTACGAGCAAGAGTTGTTTTCTGGTAAGGAAAGTCACTATTGTGCTCCCATTGCCATACACAGTGAAAATCGCACATGCGTCTGTTCCCAGCAAGTACAGTGTATTGGACTGAAGAGGAGCTATTGTTCTTGTCAGTTTCATAAGCAGAATTGAACTAGATATGGCCGTGTGTGTAAGAAGCACAGTTCTTTTGTTCTGAGCAAGCTCACTGTTCGGACCCTATAGGAAACACAGTAGAGTAGAAGAGTGCTCTTTTCTCAAAAGCATAGTGTGTTTCTTGTAAGGCGAGCTAGCGTTTGTTTCCCAGTCCTAAATGGAGTTGAATCACATGCAGTTTCTGGTCCTACGAGCAAGAGTTGTTTTATGGTAAGAAGAGTCACTATTGCGCTGCCATTGCCATACACAGGACAAATAGCACTAGCGTCTGTTCCCAGGAAGTACAGTGTATTGGACTGAAGAGGATCTACTGTTCTTGTCAGGTTCCTAAGCAGAATTGAACTAGATATGGTCCATGTGTGTAGGAAGCACAGTCCTTTTGTTCTGAGCAAGCTCACTGTTTGGACCCCATAGGAAACACAGTAGAGTAGAAGAGTGCTCTTTTCTCTAAAGCTGATTGTGTTTCTTGTAAGGCAAGCTAGCATTTGCTTCCCAGTCCTAAATGGAGTGGAATCACATGCAGTTTTTGGTCCTACGAGCAAGAGTTGTTTTCTGGTAAGGAAAGTCACTATTGCGCTCCCAATTCCATACACAGTGCAAATAGCACTCGCGTCTGTTCCCAGCAAGTACAGTGTACCGGACTGAAGAGGAGCTACTGCTCTTGTCAGTTTCCTAAGCAGAGTTGAACTAGATATGGCCCGTGTGTAGGAAGCACAGTTCTTTTGTTCTGAGCAAGCTCACTGTTCTGGCCCCATAGGAAACACAGTAGAGTAGAAGAGTGCTCTTTTCTCAAAAGCAGAGTGTGTTTCTTGTAAGGCGAGCTAGCGTTTGTTTCCCAGTCCTAAATGGAGTTGAGTCACATGCAGTTTTTGTCCTACAAGCAAGAGTTTTTTTCTGGTAAGACGAGTCACTATTGTGCTCCAATTGCCATACACAGTGCAAATAGCACTCACGTCTGTTCCCCGAAAGTACAGTGTCTTGGACTGAAGAGGAGCTATTGTTCTTCTCAGTTTCCTAAGCAGAGTGGAACTAGATATGGCCCGTGTGTGTAGGAAGCACAGTTCTTTTGTTCTGAGCAAGCTCACTGTTCGGACCCCATAGGAAGCACAGTAGAGTAGAAGAGTGCTCTTTTCTCAAAAGCAGAGTGTGTTTCATGTAAGGCAAGCTAGCATTTGTATCCCAGTCCTAAATGGAGTTGAATCACATGCAGTTTCTGGTTCTATGAGCAATAGTTGTTTTCTGGTAAGGAAAGTCACTATTGCGCTCCCATTGCCATACACAGTGCAAATAGCACTCGCGTCAGTTCCCAGCAAGTACAGTGTTTCGGACTGAAGAGGAGCTACTGTTCTTGTCAGTTTCCTAAGCAGAGTTGAACTAGTTATGGCCCGTGTGTAGGAAGCACAGTTCTTTTGTTCTGAGCAAGCTCACTGTTCTGGCCCTATAGGAAACACAGTAGAGTAGAAGAGTGCTCTTTTCTCTAAAGCAGAGTGTGTTTCTTGTAAGGCGAGCTAGCGTTTGTTTCCCAGTCCTAAATGGAGTTGAACCACATGCAGTTTCTGGTCCTAAGAGCAAGAGTTGTTTTCTGGTAAGGAAAGTCACTATTGCGCTCCCCTTGCCATACACAGTGCAAATAGCTCTCGCCTCTGTTCCCAGCAAGTAGAGTGGATCGGACCGAAGAGGAGCTACTGTTCTTGTCAGTTTCCTAAGCAGAGTTGAACATGATATGGCCCGTGTGTGTAGGAAGCACAGTTCTTATGTTCTGAGCAAGCTCACTGTTCTGGCCCTATAGGAAAAACAGTCGAGTAGAAGCGTGCTCTTTTCTCAAAAGCAGAGTGTGCTTTTGTAAGGCGAGCTAGCGTTTGTTTCCTAGTTAAATGGAGTTGAATCACATGCAGTTTCTGGTCCTACGAACAAGAGTTGTTTTCTGGTAAGGAAAGTCACTGTTGCGCTCCCATTGCCCTACACAAGGCAAATAGAACTCGCGTCTTTTCCCAGCAAGTACAGTGTATTGGACTGAATAGGAGCTACTGTTCTTGTCAGTTTCCTAAGCAGAGTTGAACTAGATATGGTCCGTGTGTGTAGGAAGCACAGTTCTTTTGTTCAGAGCAAGCTCACTGTTTGGACCCCATAGGAAACACAATAGAGTAGAAGAGTGCTCTTTTCTCTAAAGCAGAGTGTGTTTCTTGTAAGGAGAGCTAGCGTTTGTTTCCCAGTCCTAAATGGAGTTGAATCACATGCAGTTTCTGGTCCTACGAGCAAGAGTTGTTTTCTGGTAAGAAAAGTCACTATTGTGCTCCCATTGCCATACACAGTGAAAATCGCACATGCGTCTGTTCCCAGCAAGTACAGTGTATTGGACTGAAGAGGAGCTGTTGTTCTTGTCAGTTTCATAAGCAGAATTGAACTAGATAGGGCCGTGTGTGTAAGAAGCACAGTTCTTTTGTTCTGAGCAAGCTCACTGTTCGGACCCTATAGGAAACACAGTAGAGTAGAAGAGTGCTCTTTTCTCAAAAGCATAGTGTGTTTCTTGTAAGGCGAGCTAGCGTTTGTTTCCCAGTCCTAAATGGAGTTGAATCACATGCAGTTTCTGGTCCTACGAGCAAGAGTTGTTTTATGGTAAGAAGAGTCACTATTGCGCTGCCATTGCCATACACAGGACAAATAGCACTGGCGTCTGTTCCCAGGAAGTACAGTGTATTGGACTGAAGAGGATCTACTGTTCTTGTCAGGTTCCTAAGCAGAATTGAACTAGATATGGTCCGTGTGTGTAGGAAGCACAGTTCTTTTGTTCTGAGCAAGCTCACTGTTTGGACCCCATAGGAAACACAGTAGAGTAGAAGAGTGCTCTTTTCTCTAAAGCTGATTGTGTTTCTTGTAAGGCGAGCTAGCATTTGCTTCCCAGTCCTAAATGGAGTGGAATCACATGCAGTTTCTGGTCCTACGAGCAAGAGCTGTTTTCTGGTAAGGAAAGTCACTATTGCGCTCCCATTGCCATACACAGTGCAAATAGCACTCGCGTCTGTTCCCCGAAAGTACAGTGTACCGGACTGAAGAGGAGCTACTGCTCTTGTCAGTTTCCTAAGCAGAGTTGAACTAGATATGGCCCGTGTGTAGGAAGCACAGTTCTTTTGTTCTGAGCAAGCTCACTGTTCTGGCCCCATAGGAAACACAGTAGAGTAGAAGAGTGCTCTTTTCTCAAAAGCAGAGTGTGTTTCTTGTAAGGCGAGCTAGGGTTTGTTTCCCAGTCCTAAATGGAGTTGAGTCACATGCAGTTTTTGTCCTACAAGCAAGAGTTGTTTTCTGGTAAGACGAGTCACTATTGTGCTCCAATTGCCATACACAGTGCAAATAGCACTCGCGTCTGTTCCCCGAAAGTACAGTGTCTTGGACTGAAGAGGAGCTATTGTTCTTCTCAGTTTCCTAAGCAGAGTTGAACTAGATATGGCCCGTGTGTGTAGAAAGCACAGTTCTTTTGTTCTGAGCAAGCTCACTGTTCGGACCCCATAGGAAGCACAGTAGAGTAGAAGAGTGCTCTTTTCTCAAAAGCAGAGTGTGTTTCATGTAAGGCGAGCTAGCATTTGTATCCCAGTCCTAAATGGAGTTGAATCACATGCAGTTTCTGGTTCTATGAGCAATAGTTGTTTTCTGGAAAGGAAAGTCACTATTGTGCTCCCATTGCCATACACAGTGCAAATAGCACTCGCGTCAGTTCCCAGCAAGTACAGTGTTTCGGACTGAAGAGGAGCTACTGTTCTTGTCAGTTGCCTAAGCAGAGTTGAACTAGTTATGGCCCGTGTGTAGGAAGCACAGTTCTTTTGTTCTGACCAAGCTCACTGTTATGGCCATATAGGAAACACAGTAGAGTAGAAGAGTGCTCTTTTCTCTAAAGCAGAGTGTGTTTCTTGTAAGGCGAGCTAGCGTTTGTTTCCCAGTCCTAAATGGAGGTGAATCACATGCAGTTTCTAGTCCTACGAGCAAGAGATGTTTTATGGTAAGAAGAGTCACTATTGCGCTACCATTGCCATATACAGGACAAATAGCACTGGCGTCTGTTCCCAGCAAGTACAGTGTATTGGACTGAAGAGGATCTACTGTTCTTGTCAGATTCCTAAGCAGAATTGAACTAGATATGGCCCTGTGTGTAGGAAGCACAGTTCTTTTGTTCTGAGCAAACTCACTGTTCGGACACCATAGGAAACACAGTAGAGTAGAAGAGTGCTCTTTTCTCAAAAGAGGAGTGTGTTTATTGTAAGGCGAGCTAGTGTTTGTTTCCCAGTCCTAAATGGAGTTGAATCACATGCAGTTTCTGGTCCTAAGAGCAAGAGTTGTTTTCTGATAAGGAAATTCACTATTGTGCTCCCCTTGCCATACACAGTGCAAATAGCTCCCACGTCTGTTCCCAGCAAGTACAGTGTATCGGACTGAAGAGGAGCTACTGTTCTTGTCAGTTTCCTAAGCAGAGTTGAACATGACAGGGCCCGTGTGTGTAGGAAGCACAGTTCTTATGTTCTGAGCAAGCTCACTGTTCTGGCCCTACAGGAAACACAGTAGAGTAGAAGCGTGCTCTTTTCTCAAAAGCAGAGTGTGTTTTTGTAAGGCAAGCTAGCGTTTGTTTCCTAGTCCTAAATGGAGTTGAATCCCATGCAGTTTCTGGTCCTACGAACAAGAGTTGTTTTCTGGTAAGGAAAGTCTCTATTGCGCTCCCATTGCCCTACACAAGGCAAATAGCACTTGCGTCTTTTCCCAGCATGTACGGTGTATCGGACTGAAGAGGAGCTACTGTTCTTGTCAGTTTCCTAAGCAGAGTTGAACTAGATATGGCCCGTGTGTAGGAAGCACAGTTCTTTTGTTCTGAGCAAGCTCACTGTTCTGGCCTATAGGAAACACAGTAGAGTAGAAGAGTGCTCTTTCCACAAAAGCAGAGTGTGTTTCTTGTAAGGTGAGCTAGCTTTTGTTTCCCAGTCCTAAATGGAGTTGAATCACATGCAGTTTCTGGTCCTACGAGCAAGAGTTGTTTTATAGTAAGAAGAGTCACTATTGCGCTGCCATTGCCATACACAGGACAAAAAGCACTGGCGTCTGTTCCCACCAAGTACAGTGTATTGGACTGAAGAGGATCTACTGTTCTTGTCAGTTTCCTAAGCAGAATTGAACTAGATATGGTCGTGTATGTAGGAAGCACAGTTCTTTTGTTCTGAGCAGGCTCACTGTTCGGACCCCATAGGAAACACAGTAGAGTAGAAGATTGCTATTTTCTCAAAAGCAGAGTGTGTTTCTTGTAAGGCGAGCTAGCGTTTGTTTCCCAGTCCTAAATGGAGGTGAGTCACATGCAGTTTTTTGTCCTACGAGCAAGAGTTGTTTTCTGGTAAGACGAGTCACTATTGTGCTCCAATTGCCATACACAGTGCAAATAGCACTCACGTCTGTTCCCCGAAAGTACAGTGTATTGGACTGAAGAGGAGCTACTGTTCTTCTCAGTTTCCTAAGCAGAGTTGAACTAGATATGGCCCGTGTGTGTAGGAAGCACAATTCATTTGTTCTGAGCAAGCTCACTGTTCGGACCCCATAGGAAGCACAGTAAAGTAGAAGAGTGCTCTTTTCTCAAAAGCAGAGTGTGTTTCATGGAAGGCAAGCTAGCATTTGTATCCCATTCGGAAATGGAGTTGAATCACATGCAGTTTCTGGTCCTATGAGCAAGAGTTGTTTTCTGGTAAGGAAAGTCACTATTGCGCTCCCATTCCCATACACAGTGCAAATAGCACTCGCGTCTGTTCCCAGCAAGTACAGTGTTTCGGACTGAAGAGGAGCTACTGTTCTTGTCAGTTTCCTAAGCAGAGTTGAACTAGTTATGGCCCGTGTGTAGGAAGCACAGTTCTTTTGTTCTGACCAAGCTCACTGTTCTGGCCATATAGGAAGCACAGTAGAGTAGAAGAGTGCTCTTTTCTCTAAAGCAGAGTGTGTTTCTTGTAAGGCGAGCTAGCGTTTGTTTCCCAGTCCTAAATGGAGTTGAATCACATGCAGTTTCTAGTCCTACGTGCAAGAGTTGTTTTATGGTAAGAAGAGTCACTATTGTGCTCCCCTTGCCATACACAGTGCAAATAGCACTCGCGTCTGTTCCCAGCAAGTACAGTGTATCGGACTGAAGAGGAGCTACTGTTCTTGTCAGTTTCCTAAGCAGAGTTGAACTAGATATGGCCCGTGTGTAGGAAGCACAGTTCTTTTGTTCTGAGCAAGCTCACTGTTCTGGCCCTATAGGAAACACAGTAGAGTAGAAGAGTGCTATTTTCTCTAAAGCAGAGTGTGTTTTTTGTATGGCGAGCTAGCATTTGTTTCCCAGTCCTAAATGGAGTGGAATCACATGCAGTTTCTGGTCCTACGAGCAAGAGTTGTTTTCTGGTAAGGAAAGTCACTATTGTGCTCCCCATGACATACATAGTGCAAATAGCTCTCGCGTCTGTACCCAGCAAGTACAGTGTATCGGACTAAAGAGGAGCTACTGTTCTTGTCAGTTTCCTAAGCAGAGTTGAACTAGATATGGCCCGTGTGTGTAGGACGCACAGTTCTTTTGTTCTGAGCAAGCTCTCTGTTCAGACCCCATAGGAAACACAGTAGAGGAGAAGAGTGCTCTTTACTCAAAAGCAGAGTGTGTTTCTTGTAAGGCGAGCTAGCGTTTCTTTCCCAGTCCTAAATGGATTTGAGTCACATGCAGTTTCTGGTCCTAAGAACAAGAGTTGTTTTCTGGAAAGGAAAGTCACTATTGCGCGCCCATTGCCTTACACAAGGCAAATAGCACTCGCGTCTTTTCCCAACAAGTACAGTGTATTGGACTGAATAGGAGTTACTGTTCTTGTCAGTTTCCTAAGTAGAGTTGAACTAGATATGGCCCGTGTGTAAAAAGCACAGTTCTTTTGTTCTGAGCAAGCTCACTGTTATGGCCCTATAGAAAACACAGCAGAGTAGAAGAGTGCTCTTTTCTCAAAAGCAGAGTGTGTTTCTTGTAAGGCGAGCTAGCGTTTGTTTCCCAGTCCTAAATGGAGTTGAATCACATGCAGGTTTTTGTCCTACGACCAAGAGTTGTTTTCTGGTAGGGCGAGTCACTATTGTGCTCCAATTGCCATACACAGTGCAAATAGCACTCGCGTCTGTTCCCTGCAA
Source organism: Peromyscus eremicus (assembly GCF_949786415.1). Classification (NCBI taxonomy): domain Eukaryota; kingdom Metazoa; phylum Chordata; class Mammalia; order Rodentia; family Cricetidae; genus Peromyscus; species Peromyscus eremicus. The sequence continues at coordinate 58,911 of NW_026735089.1, forward strand.
GTACAGTGTATTGGACTGAAGAGGAGCTACTGTTCTTGTCAGTTTCCTAAGCAGAGTTGAACTAGATATGGCCCGTGTGTAGGAAGCACAATTCTTTATTCTGAGCAAGCTCACTGTTCTGGCCCTATAGGAAACACAGTAGAGTAGAAGAGTGCTCTTTTCTCTAAAGCAGAGTGTGTTTCTGTAAGGTGAGCTAGCTTTTGTTTCCCAGTCCTAAATGGAGTTGAATCACATGCAGTTTCGGGTCCTACGAGCAAGAGTTGTTTTATGGTAAGAAGAGTCACTATTGCGCTGCCATTGGCATACACAGGACAAATAGCACTGGCGTCTGTTCCCAGCACGTACAGTGTATTGGACTGAAGAGGATCTACTGTTCTTGTCAGGTTCCTAAGCAGAATTGAACTAGATATGGCCATGTGTGTAGGAAGCACAGTTCTTCTGTTCTGAGCAAGCTCACTGTTCGGAACCCATAGGAAACACAGTAGAGTAGAAGAGTGCTCTTTTCTCAAAAGCAGAGTGTGTTTTTGTAAGGCGAGCTAGCGTTTGTTTCCTAGTCCTAAATGGAGTTGAATCACATGCAGTTTCTGGTCCTACGAGCAAGAGTTGTTTTCTGGTAAGGAAAGTCACTATTGCGCTCTCATTACCCTACACAAGGCAAATAGCACTCGCGTCTTTTCCCAGCAAGTACAGTGTATTGGAGTGAATAGGAGCTTCTGTTCCTGTCAGTTTCCTAAGCAGAGTTGAACTAGATATGGTCCATATGTGTAGGAAGCACAGTTCTTTTGTTCTGAGCAAGCTCACTGTTTGGATACCTTAGGAAACACAATAGAGAAAAAGAGTGCTCTTTTCTCTAAAGCAGAGTGTGTTTTTGTAAGGCGAGCTAGCATTTGTTTCCCAGTCCTAAATGGAGTGGAATCACATGCAGTTTGTGGTCCTACGAGCAAGAGTTTTTTTCTGGTAAAGAAAGTCACTATTGCACTCCCATTGCCATACTCAGTGCAAATAGCCCTCCCGTCTGTTCCCAGCAAGTACAGTGTTTTGGACTGAAGAGGAGCTACTGTTCTCTCAGTTTCCTAAGCAGAGTTGAACTAGATATGGTCCGTGTGTGTAGGAAGCACAGTTCTTTTTTCCTGAGCAAGCTCACTGTTCTGGCCCTATAGGAAACACAGTAGAGTAGAAGGGTGCTCTTTTCTCAAAAGCAGAGTGTGTTTCTTGTAAAGCGAGCTAGAGTTTGTTTCCCAGTCCTAAATGGAGATGAATCACGTGCAGTTTCTGGTCCTACGAGCAAGAGTTGTTTTCTGGTAAGAAGAGTCACTATTGCGCTGCCATTGACATACACAGGACAAATAGCACTCGCGTCTGTTCCCAGCAAGTACAGTGTATTGGACTGAAGAGGATCTACTGTTCTTGTCAGGTTCCTAAGCAGACTTGAACTAGATATGGCCGTGTGTGTAGGAATCACAGTTTTTTTGTTCTGAGCAAGATCACTGTTCGGAACACATAGGAAACATGGTAGAGTAGAATAGTGCTCTTTTCTCAAAAGCAAAGTGTGTTTCTTGTAAAGCGAGCTTGAGTTTGTTTCCCAGTCCTAAATGGAGTTGAATCACATGCAGTTTCTGGTCCTACGAACAAGAGTTGTTTTCTGGTAAGGAAAGTCACTATTGCGCTCCCATTGCCATACACAAGGCAAATAGCACTCGCGTCTTTTCCCAGCAAGTACAGTGTATTGGACTGAAGAGGAGCTACTGTTCTTGTCAGTTTCCTAAGCAGAGTTGAACTAGATATGGCCCGTGTGTGTAGGAAGCACAGTTCTTTTGTTCTGAGCAAGCTCACTGTTCGGACCTCATAGGAAACACAGTAGAGTAGAAGAGTGCTCTTTAATCAAAAGCAGAGTGTGTTTCATGTAAGGCGAGCTAGCATTTGTTTCCCAGTCCTAAATGGAGTTGAATCACATGCAGTTTCTGGTCCTACGAGCAAGAGCTGTTTTCTGGTAAGGAAAGTCACTATTTTGCTCCCACTGCCATCCACAGTGCAAATAGCCCTCCCGTCTGTTCCCAGCAAGTACAGTGTATTGGACGGAAGAGGAGCTACCCTCTTGTCAGTTTCCTAAGCAGAGTTGAACTAGTTATGGCCCTGAGTTGGAAGCACAGTTCTTTTGTTCTGAGCAAGCTCACTGTTCTGGCCCTATAGGAAACACAGTAGAGTAGAAGAGTGCTCTTTTCTCTAAAGCAGAGTGTGTTTCTTGTAAGGCGAGCTAGTGTTTGTTTCCCAGTCCTAAATGGAGTTGAATCACTTGCAGTTTCTAGTCTTACGAGCAAGAGTTGTTTTATGGTAACAAGAGTCACTATTGCTATGCCATTGCCATACACAGGACAAATAGCTCTGGCGTCTGTTCCCAGCAAGTACAGTGTATTGGACTGAAGAGGATCTACTGTTCTTGTCAGGTTCCTAAGCATAGTTGAACTAGATATGGCCCGTGTGTGCAGGAAGCACAGTTCTTATGTTCTGAGCAAGCTCACTGTTCTGGCACTATAGGAAACACAGTAGAGTAGAAGAGTGCTCTTTTCTCAAAAGTACAGTGTGTTTCTTTTAAAGCGAGCTAGAGTTTGTTTCCCAGTCCTAAATGGAGTTGAATCACATGCAGTTTCTGGTCCTACGAACAAGAGTTGTTTTCTGGTAAGGAAAGTCACTATTGCGCTCCCATTGCCCTACACAAGGCAAATAGCACTCGCGTCTTTTCCCAGCAAGTACAGTGTATTGGACTGAATAGGAGCTACTGTTCTTGTCAGTTTCCTAAGCAGAGTTGAACTAGTTGTGGTCCGTGTGTGTATTAAGCACAGTTCTTTTCTTCTGAGCAAGCTCACTGTTTGGACCCCATAGGAAACACAGTAGAGTAGAAGAGTGCTATTTTCTCTAAAGCAGAGTGTGTTTCTTGTAAGGCGAGCTAGCATTTGTTTCCCAGTCCTACATGGAGTGGAATCACATGCAGTTTCTAGTCCTACGAGCAAGAGTTGTTTTCTGGTAAGGAAAGTCACTATGGCGCTCCCTTTGAAATACACAGTGCAAATAGCACATGCGTCTGTTCCCAGCAAGTACAGTGTATTGGACTGAAGAGGAGCTACTGTTCTTGTCAGGTTCCTAAGCAGAATTGAAATAGATATGGTCGTGTATGTAGGAAGCACAGTTCTTTTGTTCTGAGCAGGCTCACTGTTCGGACCCCATAGGAAACACAGTAGAGTAGAAGATTGCTATTTTCTCAAAAGCAGAGTGTGTTTCTTGTAAGGCGAGCTAGCGTTTGTTTCCCATTCCTAAATGGAGTTGAGTCACATGCAGTTTCTGGTCCTACGAGCAAGAGTTGTTTTCTGGTAAGGAAAGTAACTATTCTGCTCCCATTGCCATACACAGTGCAAATAGCCCTCCTGTCGGTTCCCAGCAAGTACAGTGTGTTGGACTGAAGAGGAGCTACTGTTCTTCTCAGTTTCCTAAGCAGAGTTGAACTAGATATGGCCCGTGTGTGTAGGAAGCACAGTTCTTTTGTTCTGAGCAAGCTCACTGTTCTGGCCCTATAGGAAACACAGCAGAGTAAAAGAGTGCTCTTTTCTCTAAAGCAGAGTGTGTTTCTTGTAAGGTGAGCTAGCTTTTGTTTCCCAGTCCTAAATGGAGTTGAATCACATGCAGTTTCTGGTCCTACGAGCAAGAGTTGTTTTCTGGTAAGAAGAGTCACTATTGCGCTGCCATTGCCATACACAGGACAAATAGCACTGGCGTCTGTTCCCAGGAAGTACAGTGTATTGGACTGAAGAGGATCTACTGTTCTTGTCAGGTTCCTAAGCAGAATTGAACTAGTTATGGCCGTGTGTGTAGGAAGCACAGTTCTTCTGTTCTGAGCAAGCTCACTGTTCAGACCCAATAGGAAACACAGTAGAGTAGAAGAGTGCTCTTTTCTCAAAAGCAGAGTGTGTTTCTTGTAAGGCGAGCTAGCGTTTCTTTCCCAGTCCTAAATGGAGTTGAGTCACATGCAGTTTTTTGTCCTACGAGCAAGAGTTGTTTTCTGGTAAGACGAGTCACTATTGTGCTCCAATTGCCATACACAGTGCAAATAGCACTCGCATCTGTTCCCCGAAAGTACAGTGTATTGGACTGAAGAGGAGCTACTGTTCTTCTCAGTTTCCTATGCAGAGTTGAACTAGATATGGCCCGTGTGTGTAGGAAGCACAGTTCTTTTGTTCTGAGCAAGCTCACTGTTCGGACCCCATAGGAAGCACAGTAGAGTAGAAGAGTGCTCTTTTCTCAAAAGCAGAGTGTGTTTCATGGAAGGCCAGCTAGCATTTGTATCCCAGTCCGAAATGGAGTTGAATCACATGCAGTTTCTGGTCCCCTGAGCAAGAGTTGTTTTCTGGTAAGGAAAGTCACTATTGCGCTCCCATTGCCATACACAGTGCAAATAGCATTCGCGTCTGTTCCCAGCAAATACAGTGTTTCGGACTGAAAAGGAGCTACTGTTCTTGTCAGTTTCCTAAGCAGATTTGAACTAGTTGTGGCCTGTGTCTAGGAAGCACAGTTCTTTTGTTCTGACCAAGCTCACTGTTCTGGCCCTATAGGAAACACAGTAGAGTAGAAGAGTGCTCTTTTCTCTAAAGCAGAGTGTGTTTCTTGTAAGGCGAGCTAGCGTTTGTTTCCCAGTCCTAAATGGAGTTGAATCACATGCAGTTTCTGGTCCTAAGAGCAAGAGTTGTTTTCTGGTAAGGAAAGTCACTATTGCGCTCCCCTTGCCATACACAGTGCAAATAGCTCTCGCGTCTGTTCCCAGCAATACAGTGTATCGGACTGAAGAGGAGCTACTGTTCTTGTCAGTTTCCTAAGCAGAGTTGAACATGATATGGCCCGTGTGTGTAGGAAGCACAGTTCTTATGTTCTGAGCAAGCTCACTGTTCTGGCCGTATAGGAAAAACAGTAGAGTAGAAGCGGGCTCTTTTCTCAAAAGCAGAGTGTGTTTTTGTAAGGCGAGCTAGCGTTTGTTTCCTAGTTAAATGGAGTTGAATCACATGCAGTTTCTGGTCCTACGAACAAGAGTTGTTTTCTGGTAAGGAAAGTCACTATTGCGCTCCCATTGCCCTACACAAGGCAAATAGCACTCGCGTCTTTTCCCAGCAAGTACAGTGTATTGGACTGAATAGGAGCTACTGTTCTTGTCAGTTTCCTAAGCAGAGTTGAAATAGATATGGTCCGTGTGTGTAGGAAGCACAGTTCTTTTGTTCTGAGCAAGCTCACTGTTTGGACCCCATAGGAAACACAGTAGAGTAGAAGAGTGCTCTTTTCTCAAAAGCATAGTGTGTTTCTTGTAAGGCGAGCTAGCGTTTGTTTCCCAGTCCTAAATGGAGTTGAATCACATGCAGTTTCTCGTCCTACGAGCAAGAGTTTTTTTCTGGTAAGAAAAGACACTATTGCACTCCCATTGCCATACACAGTGCAAATAGCACTCGCGTCTGTTCACAGCAAGTACAGTGTATCGGACTGAAGAGGAGCTACTGTTCTTGTCAGTTTCCTAAGCAGAGTTGAACTAGATATGGCCCGTGTGTGTAGGAAGCACAGTTCTTTGTTCTGACCAAGCTCACTGTTATGGCCATATAGGAAACACAGTAGAGTAGAAGAGTGGTCTTTTCTCTAAAGCAGAGTGTGTTTCTTGTAAGGCGAGCTAGCGTTTGTTTCCCAGTACTAAATGGAGTTGAATCACATGCAGTTTCTAGTCCTACGAGCAAGAGTTGTTTTATGGTAAGAAGAGTCACTATTGCGCTACCATTGCCATATACAGGATAAATAGCACTGGCGTCTGTTCCCAGCACGTACAGTGTATTGGACTGAAGAGGATCTACTGTTCTTGTCAGGTTCCTAAGCAGAATTGAACTAGATATGGCCATGTGTGTAGGAAGCACAGTTCTTCTGTTCTGAGCAAGCTCACTGTTCGGACAACATAGGAAACACAGTAGAGAAGAAGAGTGCTCTTTTCTCAAAAGCAGAGTGTGTTTTTGTAAGGCGAGCTAGCGTTTGTTTCCTAGTCCTAAATGGAGTTGAATCACATGCAGTTTCTGGTCCTACGAGCAAGAGTTGTTTTCTGGTAAGGAAAGTCACTATTGCGCTCTCATTACCCTACACAAGGCAAATAGCACTCGCGTCTTTTCCCAGCAAGTACAGTGTATTGGAGTGAATAGGAGCTTCTGTTCCTGTCAGTTTCCTAAGCAGAGTTGAACTAGATATGGTCCATATGTGTAGGAATCACAGTTCTTTTGTTCTGAGCAAGCTCACTGTTTGGATACCTTAGGAAACACAATAGAGAAAAAGAGTGCTCTTTTCTCTAAAGCAGAGTGTGTTTTTGTAAGGCGAGCTAGCATTTGTTTCCCAGTCCTAAATGGAGTGGAATCACATGCAGTTTGTGGTCCTACGAGCAAGAGTTTTTTTCTGGTAAAGAAAGTCACTATTGCGCTCCCATTGCCATACTCAGTGCAAATAGCCCTCCCGTCTGTTCCCAGCAAGTACAGTGTTTTGGACTGAAGAGGAGCTACTGTTCTTCTCAGTTTCCTAAGCAGAGTTGAACTAGATATGGTCCGTGTGTGTAGGAAGCACAGTTCTTTTTTCCTGAGCAAGCTCACTGTTCTGGCCCTACAGGAAACACAGTAGAGTAGAAGGGTGCTCTTTTCTCAAAAGCAGAGTGTGTTTCTTGTAAAGCGAGCTAGAGTTTGTTTCCCAGTCCTAAATGGAGATGAATCACGTGCAGTTTCTGGTCCTACGAGCAAGAGTTGTTTTCTGGTAAGAAGAGTCACTATTGCGCTGCCATTGACATACACAGGACAAATAGCACTCGCGTCTGTTCCCAGCAAGTACAGTGTATTGGACTGAAGAGGATCTACTGTTCTTGTCAGGTTCCTAAGCAGACTTGAACTAGATATGGCCGTGTGTGTAGGAATCACAGTTTTTTTTTTCTGAGCAAGCTCACTGTTCGGAACACATAGGAAACACAGTAGAGTAGAAGAGTGCTCTTTTCTCAAAAGCAGAGTGTGTTTCTTGTAAAGCGAGCTAGAGTTTGTTTCCCAGTCCTAAATGGAGTTGAATCACATGCAGTTTCTGGTCCTACGAACAAGAGTTGTTTTCTGGTAAGGAAAGTCACTATTGCGCTCCCATTGCCATACACAAGGCAAATAGCACTCGCGTCTTTTCCCAGCAAGTACAGTGTATTGGACTGAAGAGGAGCTACTGTTCTTGTCAGTTTCCTAATCAGAGTTGAACTAGATATGGCCCGTGTGTGTAGGAAGCACAGTTCTTTTGTTCTGAGCAAGCTCACTGTTCGGACCTCATAGGAAACACAGTAGAGTAGAAGAGTGCTCTTTAATCAAAAGCAGAGTGTGTTTCATGTAAGGCGAGCTAGCATTTGTTTCCCAGTCCTAAATGGAGTTGAATCACATGCAGTTTCTGGTCCTACGAGCAAGAGCTGTTTTCTGGTAAGGAAAGTCACTATTTTGCTCCCATTGCCATCCACAGTGCAAATAGCCCTCCCGTCTGTTCCCAGCAAGTACAGTGTATTGGACGGAAGAGGAGCTACTGTTCTTGTCAGTTTCCTAAGCAGAGTTGAACTAGTTATGGCCCTGAGTTGGAAGCACAGTTCTTTTGTTCTGAGCAAGCTCACTGTTCTGGCCCTATAGGAAACACAGTAGAGTAGGAGAGTGCTCTTTTCTCTAAAGCAGAGTGAGTTTCTTGTAAGGCGAGCTAGTGTTTGTTTCCCAGTCCTAAATGGAGTTGAATCACTTGCAGTTTCTAGTCTTACGAGCAAGAGTTGTTTTATGGTAACAAGAGTCACTATTGCTATGCCATTGCCATACACAGGACAAATAGCTCTGGCGTCTGTTCCCAGCAAGTACAGTGTATTGGACTGAAGAGGATCTACTGTTCTTGTCAGGTTCCTAAGCATAGTTGAACTAGATATGGCCCGTGTGTGCAGGAAGCACAGTTCTTATGTTCTGAGCAAGGTCACTGTTCTGGCCCTATAGGAAACACAGTAGAGTAGAAGAGTGCTCTTTTCTCAAAAGTACAGTGTGTTTCTTTTAAAGCGAGCTAGAGTTTGTTTCCCAGTCCTAAATGGAGTTGAATCACATGCAGTTTCTGGTCCTACGAACAAGAGTTGTTTTCTGGTAAGGAAAGTCACTATTGCGCTCCCATTGCACTACACAAGGCAAATAGCACTCGCGTCTTTTCCCAGCAAGTACAGTGTATTGGACTGAATAGGAGCTACTGTTCTTGTCAGTTTCCTAAGCAGAGTTGAACTAGTTGTGGTCCGTGTGTGTATTAAGCACAGTTCTTTTCTTCTGAGCAAGCTCACTGTTTGGACCCCATAGGAAACACAGTAGAGTAGAAGAGTGCTATTTTCTCTAAAGCAGAGTGTGTTTCTTGTAAGGTGAGCTAGCATTTGTTTCCCAGTCCTAAATGGAGTGGAATCACATGCAGTTTCTAGTCCTGCGAGCAAGAGTTGTTTTCTGGTAAGGAAAGTCACTATGGCGCTCCCTTTGAAATACACAGTGCAAATAGCACATGCGTCTGTTCCCAGCAAGTACAGTGTATTGGACTGAAGAGGAGCTACTGTTCTTGTCAGGTTCCTAAGCAGAATTGAACTAGATATGGTCGTGTATGTAGGAAGCACAGTTCTTTTGTTCTGAGCAGGCTCACTGTTCGGACCCCATAGGAAACACAGTAGAGTAGAAGATTGCTATTTTCTCAAAAGCAGAGTGTGTTTCTTGTAAGGCGAGCTAGCGTTTGTTTCCCATTCCTAAATGGAGTTGAGTCACATGCAATTTCTGGTCCTACGAGCAAGAGTTGTTTTCTGGTAAGGAAAGTAACTATTCCGCTCCCATTGCCATACACAGTGCAAATAGCCCTCCTGTCGGTTCCCAGCAAGTACAGTGTGTTGGACTGAAGAGGAGCTACTGTTCTTCTCAGTTTCCTAAGCAGAGTTGAACTAGATATGGCCCGTGTGTAGGAAGCACAGTTCTTTTGTTCTGAGCAAGCTCACTGTTCTGGCCCTATAGGAAACACAGCAGTGTAGAAGAGTGCTCTTTTCTCTAAAGCAGAGTGTGTTTCTTGTAAGGTGAGCTAGCTTTTGTTTCCCAGTCCTAAATGGAGTTGAATCACATGCAGTTTCTGGTCCTACGAGCAAGAGTTGTTTTATGGTAAGAAGAGTCACTATTGCGCTGCCATTGCCATACACAGGACAAATAGCACTGGCGTCTGTTCCCAGGAAGTACAGTGTATTGGACTGAAGAGGATCTACTGTTCTTGTCAGGTTCCTAAGCAGAATTGAACTAGTTATGGCCGTGAGTGTAGGAAGCACAGTTCTTCTGTTCTGAGCAAGCTCACTGTTCAGACCCAATAGGAAACACAGTAGAGTAGAAGAGTGCTCTTTTCTCAAAAGCAGAGTGTGTTTCTTGTAAGGCGAGCTAGCGTTTGTTTCCCAGTCCTAAATGGAGTTGAGTCACATGCAGTTTTTTGTCCTACGAGCAAGAGTTGTTTTCTGGTAAGACGAGTCACTATTGTGCTCCAATTGCCATACACAGTGCAAATAGCACTCGCATCTGTTCCCCGAAAGTACAGTGTATTGGACTGAAGAGGAGCTACTGTTCTTCTCAGTTTCCTATGCAGAGTTGAACTAGATATGGCCCGTGTGTGTAGGAAGCACAGTTCTTTTGTTCTGAGCAAGCTCACTGTTCGGACCCCATAGGAAGCACAGTAGAGTAGAAGAGTGCTCTTTTCTCAAAAGCAGAGTGTGTTTCATGGAAGGCGAGCTAGCATTTGTATCCCAGTCCGAAATGGAGTTGAATCACATGCAGTTTCTGGTCCTATGAGCAAGAGTTGTTTTCTGGTAAGGAAAGTCACTATTGCGCTCCCATTGCCATACACAGTGCAAATAGCATTCGCGTCTGTTCCCAGCAAATACAGTGTTTCGGACTGAAGAGGAGCTACTGTTCTTGTCAGTTTCCTAAGCAGAGTTGAACTAGTTGTGGCCTGTGTGTAGGAAGCACAGTTCTTTTGTTCTGACCAAGCTCACTGTTCTGGCCATATAGGAAACACAGTAGAGTAGAAGAGTGCTCTTTTCTCTAAAGCAGAGTGTGTTTCTTGTAAGGCGAGCTAGCGTTTGTTTCCCAGTCCTAAATGGAGTTGAATCACATGCAGTTTCTAGTCCTACCTGCAAGAGTTGTTTTATGGTAAGAAGAGTCACTATTGTGCTTCCCTTGCCATACACAGTGCAAATAGCACTCACGTCTGTTCCCAGCAAGTACAGTGTATCGGACTGAAGAGGAGCTACTGTTCTTGTCAGTTTCCTAAGCAGAGTTGAACTAGATATGCCCCGTGTGTAGGAAGCACAGTTCTTTTGTTCTGAGCAAGCTCAATGTTCTAGCCCTATAGAAAACACAGTAGAGTAGAAGAGTGCTCTTTTCTCTAAAGCAGAGTGTGTTTCTTGTAAGGCGAGCTAGCGTTTGTTTCCCAGTCCTAAATGGAGTTGAATCACATGCAGTTTCTGGTCCTAAGAGCAAGAGTTGTTTTCTGGTAAGGAAAGTCACTATTGCGCTCCCCTTGCCATACACAGTGCAAATAGCTCTCGCGACTGTTCCCAGCAATACAGTGTATCGGACTGAAGAGGAGCTACTGTTCTTGTCAGTTTCCTAAGCAGAGTTGAACATGATATGGCCCGTGTGTGTAGGAAGCACAGTTCTTATGTTCTGAGCAAGCTCACTGTTCTGGCCGTATAGGAAAAACAGTAGAGTAGAAGCGGGCTCTTTTCTCAAAAGCAGAGTGTGTTTTTGTAAGGCGAGCTAGCGTTTGTTTCCTAGTTAAATGGAGTTGAATCACATGCAGTTTCTGGTCCTACAAACAAGAGTTGTTTTCTGGTAAGGAAAGTCACTATTGCGCTCCCATTGCCCTACACAAGGCAAATAGCACTCGTGTCTTTTCCCAGCAAGTACAGTGTATTGGACTGAATAGGAGCTACTGTTCTTGTCAGTTTCCTAAGCAGAGTTGAACTAGATATGGCCCGTGTGTGTAGGAAGCACAGTTCTTTTGTTCTGAGCCAGCTCACTGTTTGGACCCCATAGGAAACACAGTAGAGTAGAAGAGTGCTCTTTTCTCAAAAGCAGAGTGTGTTTCTTGTAAGGTGAGCTAGCGTTTGTTTCCCAGTCTTAAATGGAGTTGAATCACATGCAGTTTCTCTTCCTACGAGCAAGAGTTTTTTTCTGGTAAGGAAAGACACTATTGCACTCCCATTGCCATACACAGTGCAAATAGCACTCGCGTCTGTTCACAGCAAGTACAGTGTATCGGACTGAAGAGGAGCTACTGTTCTTGTCAGTTTCCTAAGCAGAGTTGAACTAGATATGGCCCGTGTGTGTAGGAAGCACAGTTCTTTGTTCTGACCAAGCTCACTGTTATGGCCATATAGGAAACACAGTAGAGTAGAAGAGTGCTCTTTTCTCTAAAGCAGAGTGTGTTTCTTGTAAGGCGAGCTAGCGTTTGTTTCCCAGTACTAAATGGAGTTGAATCACATGCAGTTTCTAGTCCTACGAGCAAGAGTTGTTTTATGGTAAGAAGAGTCACTATTGCGCTACCATTGCCATATACAGGATAAATAGCACTGGCGTCTGTTCCCAGCAAGTACAGTGTATTGGACTGAAGAGGATCTACTGTTCTTGTCAGGTTCCTAAGCAGAATTGAACTAGATATGGCCGTGTGTGTAGGAAGCACAGTTCTTTGTTCTGAGCAAGCTCACTGTTCGGACACCATAGGAAACACAGTAGAGTAGAAGAGTGCTCTTTTCTCAAAAGTACAGTGTTTTTCTTGTAAGGCGAGCTAGCATTTGTTTCCCAGTCCTAAATGGAGTTGAATCACATGCAGTTTCTGGTCCTAAGAGCAAGAGTTGTTTTCTGGTAAGGAAATTCACTATTGTGCTCCCCTTGCGATACACAGTGCAAATAGCTCCCGCGTCTGTTCCCAGCAAGTACAGTGTATCGGACTGAAGAGGAGCTACTGTTCTTGTCAGTTTCCTAAGCAGAGTTGAACATGATATGGCCCGTGTGTGTAGGAAGCACAGTTCATATGTTCTGAGCAAGCTCACTGTTCTGGCCCTATAGGAAACACAGTAGAGTAGAAGCGTGCTCTTTTCTCAAAAGCAGAGAGTGTTTCTTGTAAAGCGAGCTAGAGTTTGTTTCCCAGTCCTAAATGGAGTTGAATCACATGCAGTTTCTGGTCCTACGAACAAGAGTTGTTTTCTGGTAAGGAAAGTCACTATTGCGCTCCCATTGCCATACACAAGGCAAATAGCACTCGCGTCTTTTCCCAGCAAGTACAGTGTATTGGACTGAAGAGGAGCTACTGTTATTGTCAGTTTCCTAAGCAGAGTTGAACTAGATATGGCCCGTGTGTGTAGGAAGCACAGTTCTTTTGTTCTGAGCAAGCTCACTGTTCGGACCTCATAGGAAACACAGTAGAGTAGAAGAGTGCTCTTTAATCAAAAGCAGAGTGTGTTTCATGGAATGCGAGCTAGCATTTGTTTCCCAGTCCTAAATGGAGTTGAATCACATGCAGTTTCTGGTCCTATGAGCAAGAGCTGTTTTCTGGTAAGGAAAGTCACTATTTTGCTCCCATTGCCATCCACAGTGCAAATAGCCCTCCCGTCTGTTCCCAGCAAGTACAGTGTATTGGACGGAAGAGGAGCTACTGTTCTTGTCAGTTTCCTAAGCAGAGTTGAACTAGTTATGGCCCTGAGTTGGAAGCACAGTTCTTTTGTTCTGAGCAAGCTCACTGTTCTGGCCCTATAGGAAACACAGTAGAGTAGAAGAGTGCTCTTTTCTCTAAAGCAGAGTGTGTTTCTTGTAAGGCGAGCTAGCGTTTGTTTCCCAGTCCTAAATGGAGTTGAATCACTTGCAGTTTCTAGTCTTACGAGCAAGAGTTGTTTTATGGTAACAAGAGTCACTATTGCTATGCCATTGCCATACACAGGACAAATAGCTCTGGCGTCTGTTCCCAGCAAGTACAGTGTATTGGACTGAAGATCTACTGTTCTTGTCAGGTTCCTAAGCAGAATTGAACTAGATATGGTCGTGTATGTAGGAAGCACAGTTCTTTTGTTCTGAGCAAGCTCACTGTTCAGACCCAATAGGAAACACAGTAGAGTAGAAGAGTGCTCTTTCCTCAAAAGCAGAGTGTGTTTCTTGTAAGGTGAGCTAGCTTTTGTTTCCCAGTCCTAAATGGAGTTGAATCACATGCAGTTTCTGGTCCTACGTGCAAGAGTTGTTTTATGGTAAGAAAAGTCACTATTGCGCTCCCCTTGCCATACACAGTGCAAATAGCACTCGCGTCTGTTCTAAGCAAGTACAGTGTATCGGACTGAAGAGGAGCTACTGTTCTTGTCAGTTTCCTAAGCAGAGTTGAACTAGATATGGCCCGTGTGTAGGAAGCACAGTTCTTTTGTTCTGAGCAAGCTCACTGTTATGGCCATATAGGAAACACAGTAGAGTAGAAGAGTGCTCTTTTCTCTAAAGCAGAGTGTGTTTCTTGTAAGGCGAGCTAGCGTTTGTTTCCCAGTCCTAAATGGAGTTGAATCACATGCAGTTTCTGGTCCTAAGAGCAAGAGTTGTTTTCTGGTAAGGAAAGTCACTATTGCGCTCCCCTTGCCATACACAGTGCAAATAGCTCTCGCGTCTGTTCCCAGCAATACAGTGTATTGGACTGAAGAGGAGCTACTGTTCTTGTCAGTTTCCTAAGCAGAGTTGAACATGATATGGCCCGTGTGTGTAGGAAGCACAGTTCTTATGTTCTGAGCAAGCTCACTGTTCTGGCACTATAGGAAAAACAGTAGAGTAGAAGCTGGCTCTTTTCTCAAAAGCAGAGTGTGTTTTTGTAAGGCGAGCTAGCGTTTGTTTCCTAGTTAAATGGAGTTGAATCACATGCAGTTTCTGGTCCTACGAACAAGAGTTGTTTTCTGGTAAGGAAAGTCACTATTGCGCTCCCATTGCCCTACACAAGGCAAATAGCACTAGCGTCTTTTCCCAGCAAGTACAGTGTATTGGACTGAATAGGAGCTACTGTTCTTGTCAGTTTCCTAAGCAGAGTTGAACTAGATATGGTCCGTGTGTGTAGGAAGCACAGTTCTTTTGTTCTGAGCAAGCTCACTGTTTGGACCCCATAGGAAACACAGTAGAGTAGAAGAGGGCTCTTCTCTCAAAAGCATAGTGTGTTTCTTGTAAGGCGAGCTAGCGTTTGTTTCCCAGTCCTAAATGGAGTTGAATCACATGCAGTTTCTGGTCCTATGAGCAAGAGTTTTTTTCTGGTAAGGAAAGACACTATTGCGCTCCCATTGCCATACACAGTGCAAATAGCACTCGCGTCTGTTCACAGCAAGTACAGTGTATCGGACTGAAGAGGAGCTACTGTTCTTGTCAGTTTCCTAAGCAGAGTTGAACTAGATATGGCCCGTGTGTGTAGGAAGCACAGTTCTTTTGTTCTGACCAAGCTCACTGTTATGGCCATATAGGAAACACAGTAGAGTAGAAGAGTGCTCTTTTCTCTAAAGCAGAGTGTGTTTCTTGTAAGGCGAGCTAGCGTTTGTTTCCCAGTACTAAATGGAGTTGAATCACATGCAGTTTCTAGTCCTACGAGCAAGAGTTGTTTTATGGTAAGAAGAGTCACTATTGCGCTACCATTGCCATATACAGGACAAATAGCACTGGCGTCTGTTCCCAGCAAGTACAGTGTATTGGACTGAAGAGGATCTACTGTTCTTGTCAGGTTCCTAAGCAGAATTGAACTAGATATGGCCGTGTGTGTAGGAAGCACAGTTCTTTTGTTCTGAGCAAGCTCACTGTTCGGACACCATAGGAAACACAGTAGAGTAGAAGAGTGCTCTTTTCTCAAAAGTACAGTGTGTTTCTTGTAAGGCGAGCTAGCGTTTGTTTCCCAGTCCTAAATGGAGTTGAATCACATGCAGTTTCTGGTCCTAAGAGCAAGAGTTGTTTTCTGGTAAGGAAATTCACTATTGTGCTCCCCTTGCCATACACAGTACAAATAGCTCCCGCGTCTGTTCCCAGCAAGTACAGTGTATCGGACTGAAGAGGAGCTACTGTTCTTGTCAGTTTCCTAAGCAGAGTTGAACATGATATGGCCCGTGTGTGTAGGAAGCACAGTTCTTATGTTCTGAGCAAGCTCACTGTTCTGGCCCTATAGGAATCACAGTAGAGTAGAAGCGTGCTCTTTTCTCAAAAGCAGAGTGTGTTTTTGTAAGGCAAGCTAGCGTTTGTTTCCTAGTCCTAAATGGAGTTGAATCCCATGCAGTTTCTGGTCCTACGAACAAGAGTTGTTTTCTGGTAAGGAAAGTCTCTATTGCGCTCCCATTGCCCTACACAAGGCAAATAGCACTTGCGTCTTTTCCCAGCATGTAGGGTGTATCAGACTGAAGAGGAGCTACTTTTCTTGTCAGTTTCCTAAGCAGAGTTGAACTAGATATGGCCCGTGTGTAGGAAGCATAGTTCTTTTGTTCTGAGCAAGCTCACTGTTCTGTCCCTATAGGAAACACAGTAGAGTAGAAGAGTGCTCTTTCCACAAAAGCAGAATGTGTTTCTTGTAAGGTGAGCTAGCTTTTGTTTCCCAGTACTAAATGGAGTTGAATCACATGCAGTTTCTGGTCCTACGAGCAAGAGTTGTTTTATAGTAAGAAGAGTCACTATTGCGCTGCCATTGCCATACACAGAACAAATAGCACTGGCGTCTGTTCCCAGCAAGTACAGTGTATTGGACTGAAGAGGATCTACTGTTCTTGTCAGTTTCCTAAGCAGAATTGAACTAGATATGGTCGTGTATGTAGGAAGCACAGTTCTTTTGTTCTGAGCAGGCTCACTGTTCGGACCCCATAGGAAACACAGTAGAGTAGAAGATTGCTATTTTCTCAAAAGCAGAGTGTGTTTCTTGTAAGGTGAGCTAGCGTTTGTTTCCCAGTCCTAAATGGAGTTGAGTCACATGCAGTTTTTTGTCCTACGAGCAAGAGTTGTTTTCTGGTAAGGAAAGTAACTATTGCGCTCCCATTGCCATACACAGTGCAAATAGCCCTCCTGTCTGTTCCCAGCAAGTACAGTGTATTGGACTGAAGAGGAGCTACTGTTCTTCTCAGTTTCCTAAGCAGAGTTGAACTAGATATGGCCCGTGTGTGTAGGAAGCACAGTTCTTTTGTTCTGAGCAAGCTCACTATTTGGACCCCATAGGAAGCACAGTAGAGTAGAAGCGGGCTCTTTTCTCAAAAGCAGAGTGTGTTTCATGTAAGGCGAGCTAGCGTTTGTTTCCTAGTTAAATGGAGTTGAATCACATGCAGTTTCTGGTCCTACGAACAAGAGTTGTTTTCTGGTAAGGAAAGTCACTATTGCGCTCCCATTGCCCTACACAAGGCAAATAGCACTCGCGTCTTTTCCCAGCAAGTACAGTGTATTGGACTGAATAGGAGCTACTGTTCTTGTCAGTTTCCTAAGCAGAGTTGAACTAGACATGGTCCGTGTGTGTAGGAAGCACAGTTCTTTTGTTCTGAGCAAGCTCACTGTTTGGACCCCATAGGAAACACAGTAGAGTAGAAGAGTGCTCTTTTCTCAAAAGTACAGTGTGTTTCTTGTAAGGCGAGCTAGCATTTGTTTCCCAGTCCTAAATGGAGTTGAATCACATGCAGTTTCTGGTCCTAAGAGCAAGAGTTGTTTTCTGGTAAGGAAAGTCACTATTGCGCTCCCCTTGCCATACACAGTGCAAATAGCTCTCGCGTCTTTTCCCAGCAATACAGTGTATTGGACTGAAGAGGAGCTACTGTTCTTGTCAGTTTCCTAAGCAGAGTTGAACATGATATGGCCCGTGTGTGTAGGAAGCACAGTTCTTATGTTCTGAGCAAGCTCACTGTTCTGGCACTATAGGAAAAACAGTAGAGTAGAAGCTGGCTCTTATCTCAAAAGCAGAGTGTGTTTTTGTAAGGCGAGCTAGCGTTTGTTTCCTAGTTAAATGGAATTGAATCACATGCAGTTTCTGGTCCTACGAACAAGAGTTGTTTTCTGGTAAGGAAAGTCACTATTGCGCTCCCATTGCCCTACACAAGGCAAATAGCACTCGCGTCTTTTCCCAGCAAGTACAGTGTATTGGACTGAATAGGAGCTACTGTTCTTGTCAGTTTCCTAAGCAGAGTTGAACTAGATATGGTCCGTGTGTGTAGGAAGCACAGTTCTTTTGTTCTGAGCAAGCTCACTGTTTGGACCCCATAGGAAACACAGTAGAGTAGAAGAGGGCTCTTCTCTCAAAAGCATAGTGTGTTTCTTGTAAGGCGAGCTAGCGTTTGTTTCCCAGTCCTAAATGGAGTTGAATCACATGCAGTTTCTGGTCCTATGAGCAAGAGTTTTTTTCTGGTAAGGAAAGACACTATTGCGCTCCCATTGCCATACACAGTGCAAATAGCACTTGCGTCTGTTCACAGCAAGTACAGTGTATCGGACTGAAGAGGAGCTACTGTTCTTGTCAGTTTCCTAAGCAGAGTTGAACTAGATATGGCCCGTGTGTGTAGGAAGCACAGTTCTTTTGTTCTGACCAAGCTCACTGTTATGGCCATATAGGAAACACAGTAGAGTAGAAGAGTGCTCTTTTCTCTAAAGCAGAGTGTGTTTCTTGTAAGGCGAGCTAGCGTTTGTTTCCCAGTACTAAATGGAGTTGAATCACATGCAGTTTCTAGTCCTACGAGCAAGAGTTGTTTTATGGTAAGAAGAGTCACTATTGCGCTACCATTGCCATATACAGGACAAATAGCACTGGCGTCTGTTCCCAGCAAGTACAGTGTATTGGACTGAAGAGGATCTACTGTTCTTGTCAGGTTCCTAAGCAGAATTGAACTAGATATGGCCGTGTGTGTAGGAAGCACAGTTCTTTTGTTCTGAGCAAGCTCACTGTTCGGACACCATAGGAAACACAGTAGAGTAGAAGAGTGCTCTTTTCTCAAAAGTACAGTGTGTTTCTTGTAAGGCGAGCTAGCGTTTGTTTCCCAGTCCTAAATGGAGTTGAATCACATGCAGTTTCTGGTCCTAAGAGCAAGAGTTGTTTTCTGGTAAGGAAATTCACTATTGTGCTCCCCTTGCCATACACAGTACAAATAGCTCCCGCGTCTGTTCCCAGCAAGTACAGTGTATCGGACTGAAGAGGAGCTACTGTTCTTGTCAGTTTCCTAAGCAGAGTTGAACATGATATGGCCCGTGTGTGTAGGAAGCACAGTTCTTATGTTCTGAGCAAGCTCACTGTTCTGGCCCTGTAGGAATCACAGTAGAGTAGAAGCGTGCTCTTTTCTCAAAAGCAGAGTGTGTTTTTGTAAGGCAAGCTAGCGTTTGTTTCCTAGTCCTAAATGGAGTTGAATCCCATGCAGTTTCTGGTCCTACGAACAAGAGTTGTTTTCTGGTAAGGAAAGTCTCTATTGCGCTCCCATTGCCCTACACAAGGCCAATAGCACTTGCATCTTTTCCCAGCATGTAGGGTGTATCGGACTGAAGAGGAGCTACTTTTCTTGTCAGTTTCCTAAGCAGAGTTGAACTAGATATGGCCCGTGTGTAGGAAGCATAGTTCTTTTGTTCTGAGCAAGCTCACTGTTCTGTCCCTATAGGAAACACAGTAGAGTAGAAGAGTGCTCTTTCCACAAAAGCAGAGTGTGTTTCTTGTAAGGTGAGCTAGCTTTTGTTTCCCAGTACTAAATGGAGTTGAATCACATGCAGTTTCTGGTCCTACGAGCAAAAGTTGTTTTATAGTAAGAAGAGTCACTATTGCGCTGCCATTGCCATACACAGAACAAATAGCACTGGCGTCTGTTCCCAGCAAGTACAGTGTATTGGACTGAAGAGGATCTACTGTTCTTGTCAGTTTCCTAAGCAGAATTGAACTAGATATGGTCGTGTATGTAGGAAGCACAGTTCTTTTGTTCTGAGCAGGCTCACTGTTCGGACCCCATAGGAAACACAGTAGAGTAGAAGATTGCTATTTTCTCAAAAGCAGAGTGTGTTTCATGTAAGGCGAGCTAGCGTTTGTTTCCTAGTTAAATGGAGTTGAATCACATGCAGTTTCTGGTCCTACGAACAAGAGTTGTTTTCTGGTAAGGAAAGTCACTATTTCGCTCCCATTGCCCTACACAAGGCAAATAGCACTCGCGTCTTTTCCCAGCAAGTACAGTGTATTGGACTGAATAGGAGCTACTGTTCTTGTCAGTTTCCTAAGCAGAGTTGAACTAGACATGGTCCGTGTGTGTAGGAAGCACAGTTCTTTTGTTCTGAGCAAGCTCACTGTTTGGACCCCATAGGAAACACAGTAGAGTAGAAGAGTGCTCTTCTCTCAAAAGCATAGTGTGTTTCTTGTAAGGTGAGCTAGCGTTTGTTTCCCAGTCCTAAATGGAGTTGAATCACATGCAGTTTCTGGTCCTACGAGCAAGAGTTGTTTTATGGTAAGAAGAGTCACTATTGCGCTGCCATTGCCATACACAGGACAAATAGCACTGGTGTCTGTTCCCAGGAAGTACAGTGTATTGGACTGAAGATCTACTGTTCTTGTCAGGTTCCTAAGCAGAATTAAACTAGATATGGTCGTGTACGTAGGAAGCACAGTTCTTTTGTTCTGAGCAAGCTCACTGTTCAGACCCAATAGGAAACACAGTAGAGTAGAAGAGTGCTCTTTTCTCAAAAGCAGAGTGTGTTTCTTATAAGGCGAGCAAGCGTTTGTTTCCCAGTCCTAAAGAGAGTTGAGTCACATGCAGTTTTTTGTCCTACGAGCAAGAGTTGTTTTCTGGTAAGACGAGTCACTATTGTGCTCCAATTGCCATACACAGTGCAAATAGCACTCGCATCTGTTCCCCGAAAGTACAGTGTATTGGACTGAAGAGGAGCTACTGTTCTTCTCAGTTTCCTATGCAGAGTTGAACTAGATATGGCCCGTGTGTGTAGGAAGCACAGTTCTTTTGTTCTGAGCAAGCTCACTGTTCGGACCCCATAGGAAGCACAGTAGAGTAGAAGAGTGCTCTTTTCTCAAAAGCAGAGTGTGTTTCATGGAAGGCGAGCTAGCATTTGTATCCCAGTCCGAAATGGAGTTGAATCACATGCAGTTTCTGGTCCTATGAGCAAGAGTTGTTTTCTGGTAAGGAAAGTCACTATTGCGCTCCCATTGCCATACACAGTGCAAATAGCACTCGCGTCTGTTCCCAGCAAGTACAGTGTTTCGGACTGAAGAGGAGCTACTGTTCTTGTCAGTTTCCTAAGCAGAGTTGAACTAGTTATGGCCCGTGTGTAGGAAGCACAATTTTTTGGTTTTGACCAAGCTCACTGTTCTGGCCCTATAGGAAACACAGTAGAGTAGAAGAGTGCTCTTTTCTCTAAAGCAGAGTGTGTTTCTTGTAAGGCGAGCTAGCGTTTGTTTCCCAGTCCTAAATGGAGTTGAATCACATGCAGTTTCTAGTCCTACGTGCAAGAGTTGTTTTATGGTAAGAAGAGTCACTATTGCGCTCCCCTTGCCATACACAGTGCAAATAGCACTCGCGTCTGTTCCCAGCAAGTACAGTGTATCGGACTGAAGAGGAGCTACTGTTCTTGTCAGTTTCCTAAGCAGAGTTGAACTAGATATGGCCCATGTGTAGGAAGCACAGTTCTTTTGTTCTGAGCAAGCTCACTGTTCTGGCCCTATAGGAAACACAGTAGAGTAGAAGAGTGATCTTTTCTCAAAAGCAGAGTGTGTTTCTTGTAAGGCGAGCTAGCGTTTGTTTCCCAGTCCTAAATGGAGTTGAATCACATGCAGTTTCTGGTCCTACGAGCAAGAGTTGTTTTCTGGTAAGGAAAGTCACTATTGTGCTCCCATTGCCATACACAGTGCAAATCGCACATGTGTCTGTTCTCAGCAAGTACAGTGTATTGGACTGAAGAGGAACTACTGTTCTTCTCAGTTTTTTAAGCAGAATTGAACTAGATATGGCCGTGTGTGTAAGAAGCACAGTTCTTTTGTTCTGAGCAAGCTCACTGTTCAGACCCAATAGAAAACACAGTAGAGTAGAAGAGTGCTCTTTTCTCTAAAGCAGATTGTGTTTCTTGTAAGGCGAGCTAGCATTTGCTTCCCAGTCCTAAATGGAGTGGAATCACATGCAGTTTCTGGTCCTACGAGCAAGAGTTGTTTTCTGGTAAGGAAAGTCACTATTGCGCACCCATTGCCATACACAGTGCAAATAGCACTCGCGTCTGTTCCCATCAAGTACAGTGTACCGGACTGAAGAGGAGCTACTGTTCTTGTCAGTTTCCTAATCAGAGTTGAACTAGATATGGCCCGTGTGTAGGAAGCACAGTTCTTTTGTTCTGAGCAAGCTCACTGTTCTGGCCCCATAGGAAACACAGTAGAGTAGAAGAGTGCTCTTTTCTCAAAAGCAGAGTGTGTTTCTTGTAAGGCGAGCTAGCGTTTGTTTCCCAGTCCTAAATGGAGTTGAGTCATATGCAGTTTTTGTCCTACGAGCAAGAGTTGTTTTCTGGTAAGACGAGTCACTA
This sequence comes from Peromyscus eremicus, assembly GCF_949786415.1. Classification (NCBI taxonomy): domain Eukaryota; kingdom Metazoa; phylum Chordata; class Mammalia; order Rodentia; family Cricetidae; genus Peromyscus; species Peromyscus eremicus. The sequence continues at coordinate 80,504 of NW_026735089.1, forward strand.
TTGTGCTCCAATTGCCATACACAGTGCAAATAGCACTCGCGTCTGTTCCCCGAAAGTACAGTGTCTTTGACTGAAGAGGAGCTATTGTTCTTCTCAGTTTCCTAAGCAGAGTTGAACTAGATATGGCCCGTGTGTGTAGGAATCACAGTTCTTTTTTCTGAGCAAGCTCACTGTTCAGACCCCATAGGAAGCACAGTAGAGTAGAAGAGTGCTCTTTTCTCAAAAGCAGAGTGTGTTTCATGTAAGGCGAGCTAGCATTTGTATCCCAGTCCTAAATGGAGTTGAATCACATGCAGTTTCTGGTTCTATGAGCAATAGTTGTTTTCTGGTAAGGAAAGTCACTATTGCGCTCCCATTGCCATACACAGTGCAAATAGCACTCGCGTCAATTCCCAGCAAGTACAGTGTTTCGGACTGAAGAGGAGCTACTGTTCTTGTCAGGTTCCTAAGCAGAATTGAACTAGATATGGCCGTGTGTGTAGGAAGCACAGTTCTTTTGTTCTGAGCAAGCTCACTGTTCGGACACCATAGGAAACACAGTAGAGTAGAAGAGTGCTCTTTTCTCAAAAGTACAGTGTGTTTCTTGTAAGGCGAGCTAGCATTTGTTTCCCAGTCCTAAATGGAGTTGAATCACATGCAGTTTCTGGTCCTAAGAGCAAGAGTTGTTTTCTGGTAAGGAAATTCACTATTGTGCTCCCCTTGCCATACACAGTGCAAATAGCTCCCGCGTCTGTTCCCAGCAAGTACAGTGTATTGGACTGAAGAGGAGCTACTGTTCTTGTCAGTTTCCTGAGCAGAGTTGAACATGATATGGCCCGTGTGTGTAGGAAGCACACTTCTTATGTTCTGAGCAAGCTCACTGTTCTGGCCCTATAGGAAACACAGTAGAGTAGAAGCGTGCTCTTTTCTCAAAAGCAGAGTGTGTTTTTGTAAGGCAAGCTAGCTTTTGTTTCCTAGTCCTAAATGGAGTTGAATCCCATGCAGTTTCTGGTCCTACGAACAAGAGTTGTTTTCTGGTAAGGAAAGTCTCTTTTGCGCTCCCATTGCCCTACCCAAGGCAAATAGCAATTGCGTCTTTTCCCAGCATGTAGGGTGTATCGGACTGAAGAGGAGCTACTTTTCTTGTCAGTTTCCTAAGCAGAGTTGAACTAGATATGGCCCGTGTGTAGGAAGCACAGTTCTTTTGTTCTGAGCAAGCTCACTGTTCTGTCCCTATAGGAAACACAGTAGAGTAGAAGAGTGCTCTTTCCACAAAAGCAGAGTGTGTTTTTGTAAGGCATGCTAGATTTTGTTTCCTAGTCCTAAATGGAGTTGAATCACATGCAGTTTCTGGTCCTACGAGCAAGAGTTGTTTTATAGTAAGAAGAGTCACTATTGCGCTGCCATTGCCATACACAGAACAAATAGCACTGGCGTCTGTTCCCAGCAAGTACAGTGTATTGGACTGAAGAGGATCTACTGTTCTTGTCAGTTTCCTAAGCAGAATTGAACTAGATATGGTCGTGTATGTAGGAAGCACAGTTCTTTTGTACTGAGCAGGCTCACTGTTCGGACCTCATAGGAAACACAGTAGAGTAGAAGATTGCTATTTTCTCAAAAGCAGAGTGTGTTTCTTGTAAGGTGAGCTAGCGTTTGTTTCCCAGTCCTAAATGGAGTTGAGTCACATGCAGTTTCTGGTCCTACGAGAGAGAGTTGTTTTCTGGTAAGGAGAGTAACTATTGCGCTCCCATTGCCATACACAGTGCAAATAGCCCTCCTGTCTGTTCCCAGCAAGTACAGTGTATTGGACTGAAGAGGAGCTACTGTTCTTCTCAGTATCCTAAGCAGAGTTGAACTAGATATGGCCCGTGTGTGTAGGAAGCACAGTTCTTTTGTTCTGAGCAAGCTCACTGTTCGGACCCCATAGGAAGCACAGTAGAGTAGAAGAGTGCTCTTTTCTCAAAAGCAGAGTGTGTTTCATGTAAGGCGAGCTAGCATTTGTTTCCCAGTCCTAAATGGAGTTGAATCCCATGCAGTTTCTGGTCCTACGAGCAAGAGTTGTTTTCTGGTAAAGAAAGTCACTATTGCGCTCCCATTGCCATACACAGTGCAAATAGCACTCGCGTCTGTTCCCAGCAAGTACAGTGTATCTGACTGAAGAGGAGCTACTGTTCTTGTCAGTTTCCTAAGCAGAGTTGAACTAGATATGGCCCGTGTGTAGGAAGCACAGTTCTTTTGTTCTGAGCAAGCTCACTGTTCTGGCCCTATAGGAAACACAGTAGAGTAGAAGAGTGCTCTTTCTCAAAAGCAGAGTGTGTTTCTTGTAAGGTGAACTAGCTTTTGTTTCCCAGTCCTAAGTGGAGTTGAATCACATGCAGTTTCTGGTCCTACGAGCAAGAGTTGTTTTATGGTAAGAAGAGTCACTATTGCGCTGCCATTGCCATACACAGGACAAATAGCACTGGCGTCTGTTCCCAGGAAGTACAGTGTATTGGACTGAAGATCTACTGTTCTTGTCAGGTTCCTAAGCAGAATTGAACTAGATATGGTCGTGTATGTAGGAAGCACAGTTCTTTTGTTCTGAGCAAGCTCACTGTTCAGACCCAATAGGAAACACAGTAGAGTAGAAGATTGCTATTTTCTCAAAAGCAGAGTGTGTTTCTTGTAAGGTGAGCTAGCGTTTGTTTCCCAGTCCTAAATGGAGTTGAGTCACATGCAGTTTCTGGTCCTACGAGCAAGAGTTGTTTTCTGGTAAGGAGAGTCACTATTGCGCTCCCATTGCCATACACAGTGCAAATAGCCCTCCTGTCTGTTCCCAGCAAGTACAGTGTATTGGACTGAAGAGGAGCTACTGTTCTTCTCAGTTTCCTAAGCAGAGTTGAACTAGATATGGCCCGTGTGTGTAGGAAGCACAGTTCTTTTGTTCTGAGCAAGCTCACTGTTCGGACCCCATAGGAAGCACAGTAGAGTAGAAGAGTGCTCTTTTCTCAAAAGCAGAGTGTGTTTCATGTAAGACGAGCTAGCATTTGTTTCCCAGTCCTAAATGGAGTTGAATCCCATGCAGTTTCTGGTCCTACGAGCAAGAGTTGTTTTCTGGTAAAGAAAGTCACTATTGCGCTCCCATTGCCATACACTGTGCAAATAGCACTCGCGTCTCTTCCCAGCAAGTACAGTGTATCTGACTGAAGAGGAGCTACTGTTCTTGTCAGTTCCCTAAGCAGAGTTGAACTAGATATGGCCCGTGTGTAGGAAGCACAGTTCTTTTGTTCTGAGCAAGCTCACTGTTCGGACCTCATAGGAAACACAGTAGAGTAGAAGAGTGCTCTTTAATCAAAAGCAGAGTGTGTTTCATGTAAGGCGAGCTAGCATTTGTTTCCCAGTCCTAAATGGAGTTGAATCACATGCAGTTTCTGGTCCTACGAGCAAGAGCTGTTTTCTGGTAAGGAAAGTCACTATTTTGCTCCCATTGCCATCCACAGTGCAAATAGCCCTCCCGTCTGTTCCCAGCAAGTACAGTGTATTGGACGGAAGAGGAGCTACTGTTCTTGTCAGTTTCCTAAGCAGAGTTGAACTAGTTATGGCCCTGAGTTGGAAGCACAGTTCTTTTGTTCTGAGCAAGCTCACTGTTCTGGCCCTATAGGAAACACAGTAGAGTAGGAGAGTGCTCTTTTCTCTAAAGCAGAGTGAGTTTCTTGTAAGGCGAGCTAGTGTTTGTTTCCCAGTCCTAAATGGAGTTGAATCACTTGCAGTTTCTAGTCTTACGAGCAAGAGTTGTTTTATGGTAACAAGAGTCACTATTGCTATGCCATTGCCATACACAGGACAAATAGCTCTGGCGTCTGTTCCCAGCAAGTACAGTGTATTGGACTGAAGAGGATCTACTGTTCTTGTCAGGTTCCTAAGCATAGTTGAACTAGATATGGCCCGTGTGTGCAGGAAGCACAGTTCTTATGTTCTGAGCAAGGTCACTGTTCTGGCCCTATAGGAAACACAGTAGAGTAGAAGAGTGCTCTTTTCTCAAAAGTACAGTGTGTTTCTTTTAAAGCGAGCTAGAGTTTGTTTCCCAGTCCTAAATGGAGTTGAATCACATGCAGTTTCTGGTCCTACGAACAAGAGTTGTTTTCTGGTAAGGAAAGTCACTATTGCGCTCCCATTGCACTACACAAGGCAAATAGCACTCGCGTCTTTTCCCAGCAAGTACAGTGTATTGGACTGAATAGGAGCTACTGTTCTTGTCAGTTTCCTAAGCAGAGTTGAACTAGTTGTGGTCCGTGTGTGTATTAAGCACAGTTCTTTTCTTCTGAGCAAGCTCACTGTTTGGACCCCATAGGAAACACAGTAGAGTAGAAGAGTGCTATTTTCTCTAAAGCAGAGTGTGTTTCTTGTAAGGTGAGCTAGCATTTGTTTCCCAGTCCTAAATGGAGTGGAATCACATGCAGTTTCTAGTCCTGCGAGCAAGAGTTGTTTTCTGGTAAGGAAAGTCACTATGGCGCTCCCTTTGAAATACACAGTGCAAATAGCACATGCGTCTGTTCCCAGCAAGTACAGTGTATTGGACTGAAGAGGAGCTACTGTTCTTGTCAGGTTCCTAAGCAGAATTGAACTAGATATGGTCGTGTATGTAGGAAGCACAGTTCTTTTGTTCTGAGCAGGCTCACTGTTCGGACCCCATAGGAAACACAGTAGAGTAGAAGATTGCTATTTTCTCAAAAGCAGAGTGTGTTTCTTGTAAGGCGAGCTAGCGTTTGTTTCCCATTCCTAAATGGAGTTGAGTCACATGCAATTTCTGGTCCTACGAGCAAGAGTTGTTTTCTGGTAAGGAAAGTAACTATTCCGCTCCCATTGCCATACACAGTGCAAATAGCCCTCCTGTCGGTTCCCAGCAAGTACAGTGTGTTGGACTGAAGAGGAGCTACTGTTCTTCTCAGTTTCCTAAGCAGAGTTGAACTAGATATGGCCCGTGTGTAGGAAGCACAGTTCTTTTGTTCTGAGCAAGCTCACTGTTCTGGCCCTATAGGAAACACAGCAGTGTAGAAGAGTGCTCTTTTCTCTAAAGCAGAGTGTGTTTCTTGTAAGGTGAGCTAGCTTTTGTTTCCCAGTCCTAAATGGAGTTGAATCACATGCAGTTTCTGGTCCTACGAGCAAGAGTTGTTTTATGGTAAGAAGAGTCACTATTGCGCTGCCATTGCCATACACAGGACAAATAGCACTGGCGTCTGTTCCCAGGAAGTACAGTGTATTGGACTGAAGAGGATCTACTGTTCTTGTCAGGTTCCTAAGCAGAATTGAACTAGTTATGGCCGTGAGTGTAGGAAGCACAGTTCTTCTGTTCTGAGCAAGCTCACTGTTCAGACCCAATAGGAAACACAGTAGAGTAGAAGAGTGCTCTTTTCTCAAAAGCAGAGTGTGTTTCTTGTAAGGCGAGCTAGCGTTTGTTTCCCAGTCCTAAATGGAGTTGAGTCACATGCAGTTTTTTGTCCTACGAGCAAGAGTTGTTTTCTGGTAAGACGAGTCACTATTGTGCTCCAATTGCCATACACAGTGCAAATAGCACTCGCATCTGTTCCCCGAAAGTACAGTGTATTGGACTGAAGAGGAGCTACTGTTCTTCTCAGTTTCCTATGCAGAGTTGAACTAGATATGGCCCGTGTGTGTAGGAAGCACAGTTCTTTTGTTCTGAGCAAGCTCACTGTTCGGACCCCATAGGAAGCACAGTAGAGTAGAAGAGTGCTCTTTTCTCAAAAGCAGAGTGTGTTTCATGGAAGGCGAGCTAGCATTTGTATCCCAGTCCGAAATGGAGTTGAATCACATGCAGTTTCTGGTCCTATGAGCAAGAGTTGTTTTCTGGTAAGGAAAGTCACTATTGCGCTCCCATTGCCATACACAGTGCAAATAGCATTCGCGTCTGTTCCCAGCAAATACAGTGTTTCGGACTGAAGAGGAGCTACTGTTCTTGTCAGTTTCCTAAGCAGAGTTGAACTAGTTGTGGCCTGTGTGTAGGAAGCACAGTTCTTTTGTTCTGACCAAGCTCACTGTTCTGGCCATATAGGAAACACAGTAGAGTAGAAGAGTGCTCTTTTCTCTAAAGCAGAGTGTGTTTCTTGTAAGGCGAGCTAGCGTTTGTTTCCCAGTCCTAAATGGAGTTGAATCACATGCAGTTTCTAGTCCTACCTGCAAGAGTTGTTTTATGGTAAGAAGAGTCACTATTGTGCTTCCCTTGCCATACACAGTGCAAATAGCACTCACGTCTGTTCCCAGCAAGTACAGTGTATCGGACTGAAGAGGAGCTACTGTTCTTGTCAGTTTCCTAAGCAGAGTTGAACTAGATATGCCCCGTGTGTAGGAAGCACAGTTCTTTTGTTCTGAGCAAGCTCAATGTTCTAGCCCTATAGAAAACACAGTAGAGTAGAAGAGTGCTCTTTTCTCTAAAGCAGAGTGTGTTTCTTGTAAGGCGAGCTAGCGTTTGTTTCCCAGTCCTAAATGGAGTTGAATCACATGCAGTTTCTGGTCCTAAGAGCAAGAGTTGTTTTCTGGTAAGGAAAGTCACTATTGCGCTCCCCTTGCCATACACAGTGCAAATAGCTCTCGCGACTGTTCCCAGCAATACAGTGTATCGGACTGAAGAGGAGCTACTGTTCTTGTCAGTTTCCTAAGCAGAGTTGAACATGATATGGCCCGTGTGTGTAGGAAGCACAGTTCTTATGTTCTGAGCAAGCTCACTGTTCTGGCCGTATAGGAAAAACAGTAGAGTAGAAGCGGGCTCTTTTCTCAAAAGCAGAGTGTGTTTTTGTAAGGCGAGCTAGCGTTTGTTTCCTAGTTAAATGGAGTTGAATCACATGCAGTTTCTGGTCCTACAAACAAGAGTTGTTTTCTGGTAAGGAAAGTCACTATTGCGCTCCCATTGCCCTACACAAGGCAAATAGCACTCGTGTCTTTTCCCAGCAAGTACAGTGTATTGGACTGAATAGGAGCTACTGTTCTTGTCAGTTTCCTAAGCAGAGTTGAACTAGATATGGTCCGTGTGCGTAGGAAGCACAGTTCTTTTGTTCTGAGCAAGCTCACTGTTTGGACCCCATAGGAAACACAGTAGAGTAGAAGAGGGCTCTTCTCTCAAAAGCATAGTGTGTTTCTTGTAAGGCGAGCTAGCGTTTGTTTCCCAGTCCTAAATGGAGTTGAATCACATGCAGTTTCTGGTCCTATGAGCAAGAGTTTTTTTCTGGTAAGGAAAGACACTATTGCGCTCCCATTCCCATACACAGTGCAAATAGCACTCGCGTCTGTTCCCAGCAAGTACAGTGTATCGGACTGAAGAGGAGCTACTGTTCTTGTCAGTTTCCTAAGCAGAGTTGAACTAGATATGGCCCGTGTGTGTAGGAAGCACAGTTCTTTTGTTCTGAGCCAGCTCACTGTTTGGACCCCATAGGAAACACAGTAGAGTAGAAGAGTGCTCTTTTCTCAAAAGCAGAGTGTGTTTCTTGTAAGGTGAGCTAGCGTTTGTTTCCCAGTCTTAAATGGAGTTGAATCACATGCAGTTTCTCTTCCTACGAGCAAGAGTTTTTTTCTGGTAAGGAAAGACACTATTGCACTCCCATTGCCATACACAGTGCAAATAGCACTCGCGTCTGTTCACAGCAAGTACAGTGTATCGGACTGAAGAGGAGCTACTGTTCTTGTCAGTTTCCTAAGCAGAGTTGAACTAGATATGGCCCGTGTGTGTAGGAAGCACAGTTCTTTGTTCTGACCAAGCTCACTGTTATGGCCATATAGGAAACACAGTAGAGTAGAAGAGTGCTCTTTTCTCTAAAGCAGAGTGTGTTTCTTGTAAGGCGAGCTAGCGTTTGTTTCCCAGTACTAAATGGAGTTGAATCACATGCAGTTTCTAGTCCTACGAGCAAGAGTTGTTTTATGGTAAGAAGAGTCACTATTGCGCTACCATTGCCATATACAGGATAAATAGCACTGGCGTCTGTTCCCAGCAAGTACAGTGTATTGGACTGAAGAGGATCTACTGTTCTTGTCAGGTTCCTAAGCAGAATTGAACTAGATATGGCCGTGTGTGTAGGAAGCACAGTTCTTTGTTCTGAGCAAGCTCACTGTTCGGACACCATAGGAAACACAGTAGAGTAGAAGAGTGCTCTTTTCTCAAAAGTACAGTGTTTTTCTTGTAAGGCGAGCTAGCATTTGTTTCCCAGTCCTAAATGGAGTTGAATCACATGCAGTTTCTGGTCCTAAGAGCAAGAGTTGTTTTCTGGTAAGGAAATTCACTATTGTGCTCCCCTTGCGATACACAGTGCAAATAGCTCCCGCGTCTGTTCCCAGCAAGTACAGTGTATCGGACTGAAGAGGAGCTACTGTTCTTGTCAGTTTCCTAAGCAGAGTTGAACATGATATGGCCCGTGTGTGTAGGAAGCACAGTTCTTATGTTCTGAGCAAGCTCACTGTTCTGGCCCTATAGGAAACACAGTAGAGTAGAAGCGTGCTCTTTTCTCAAAAGCAGAGAGTGTTTCTTGTAAAGCGAGCTAGAGTTTGTTTCCCAGTCCTAAATGGAGTTGAATCACATGCAGTTTCTGGTCCTACGAACAAGAGTTGTTTTCTGGTAAGGAAAGTCACTATTGCGCTCCCATTGCCATACACAAGGCAAATAGCACTCGCGTCTTTTCCCAGCAAGTACAGTGTATTGGACTGAAGAGGAGCTACTGTTATTGTCAGTTTCCTAAGCAGAGTTGAACTAGATATGGCCCGTGTGTGTAGGAAGCACAGTTCTTTTGTTCTGAGCAAGCTCACTGTTCGGACCTCATAGGAAACACAGTAGAGTAGAAGAGTGCTCTTTAATCAAAAGCAGAGTGTGTTTCATGGAAGGCGAGCTAGCATTTGTTTCCCAGTCCTAAATGGAGTTGAATCACATGCAGTTTCTGGTCCTATGAGCAAGAGCTGTTTTCTGGTAAGGAAAGTCACTATTTTGCTCCCATTGCCATCCACAGTGCAAATAGCCCTCCCGTCTGTTCCCAGCAAGTACAGTGTATTGGACGGAAGAGGAGCTACTGTTCTTGTCAGTTTCCTAAGCAGAGTTGAACTAGTTATGGCCCTGAGTTGGAAGCACAGTTCTTTTGTTCTGAGCAAGCTCACTGTTCTGGCCCTATAGGAAACACAGTAGAGTAGAAGAGTGCTCTTTTCTCTAAAGCAGAGTGTGTTTCTTGTAAGGCGAGCTAGCGTTTGTTTCCCAGTCCTAAATGGAGTTGAATCACTTGCAGTTTCTAGTCTTACCAGCAAGAGTTGTTTTATGGTAACAAGAGTCACTATTGCTATGCCATTGCCATACACAGGACAAATAGCTCTGGCGTCTGTTCCCAGCAAGTACAGTGTATTGGACTGAAGATCTACTGTTCTTGTCAGGTTCCTAAGCAGAATTGAACTAGATATGGTCGTGTATGTAGGAAGCACAGTTCTTTTGTTCTGAGCAAGCTCACTGTTCAGACCCAATAGGAAACACAGTAGAGTAGAAGAGTGCTCTTTCCTCAAAAGCAGAGTGTGTTTCTTGTAAGGTGAGCTAGCTTTTGTTTCCCAGTCCTAAATGGAGTTGAATCACATGCAGTTTCTGGTCCTACGTGCAAGAGTTGTTTTATGGTAAGAAAAGTCACTATTGCGCTCCCCTTGCCATACACAGTGCAAATAGCACTCGCGTCTGTTCTAAGCAAGTACAGTGTATCGGACTGAAGAGGAGCTACTGTTCTTGTCAGTTTCCTAAGCAGAGTTGAACTAGATATGGCCCGTGTGTAGGAAGCACAGTTCTTTTGTTCTGAGCAAGCTCACTGTTATGGCCATATAGGAAACACAGTAGAGTAGAAGAGTGCTCTTTTCTCTAAAGCAGAGTGTGTTTCTTGTAAGGCGAGCTAGCGTTTGTTTCCCAGTCCTAAATGGAGTTGAATCACATGCAGTTTCTGGTCCTAAGAGCAAGAGTTGTTTTCTGGTAAGGAAAGTCACTATTGCGCTCCCCTTGCCATACACAGTGCAAATAGCTCTCGCGTCTGTTCCCAGCAATACAGTGTATTGGACTGAAGAGGAGCTACTGTTCTTGTCAGTTTCCTAAGCAGAGTTGAACATGATATGGCCCGTGTGTGTAGGAAGCACAGTTCTTATGTTCTGAGCAAGCTCACTGTTCTGGCACTATAGGAAAAACAGTAGAGTAGAAGCTGGCTCTTTTCTCAAAAGCAGAGTGTGTTTTTGTAAGGCGAGCTAGCGTTTGTTTCCTAGTTAAATGGAGTTGAATCACATGCAGTTTCTGGTCCTACGAACAAGAGTTGTTTTCTGGTAAGGAAAGTCACTATTGCGCTCCCATTGCCCTACACAAGGCAAATAGCACTAGCGTCTTTTCCCAGCAAGTACAGTGTATTGGACTGAATAGGAGCTACTGTTCTTGTCAGTTTCCTAAACAGAGTTGAACTAGATATGGTCCGTGTGTGTAGGAAGCACAGTTCTTTTGTTCTGAGCAAGCTCACTGTTTGGACCCCATAGGAAACACAGTAGAGTAGAAGAGGGCTCTTCTCTCAAAAGCATAGTGTGTTTCTTGTAAGGCGAGCTAGCGTTTGTTTCCCAGTCCTAAATGGAGTTGAATCACATGCAGTTTCTGGTCCTATGAGCAAGAGTTTTTTTCTGGTAAGGAAAGACACTATTGCGCTCCCATTGCCATACACAGTGCAAATAGCACTCGCGTCTGTTCACAGCAAGTACAGTGTATCGGACTGAAGAGGAGCTACTGTTCTTGTCAGTTTCCTAAGCAGAGTTGAACTAGATATGGCCCGTGTGTGTAGGAAGCACAGTTCTTTTGTTCTGACCAAGCTCACTGTTATGGCCATATAGGAAACACAGTAGAGTAGAAGAGTGCTCTTTTCTCTAAAGCAGAGTGTGTTTCTTGTAAGGCGAGCTAGCGTTTGTTTCCCAGTACTAAATGGAGTTGAATCACATGCAGTTTCTAGTCCTACGAGCAAGAGTTGTTTTATGGTAAGAAGAGTCACTATTGCGCTACCATTGCCATATACAGGACAAATAGCACTGGCGTCTGTTCCCAGCAAGTACAGTGTATTGGACTGAAGAGGATCTACTGTTCTTGTCAGGTTCCTAAGCAGAATTGAACTAGATATGGCCGTGTGTGTAGGAAGCACAGTTCTTTTGTTCTGAGCAAGCTCACTGTTCGGACACCATAGGAAACACAGTAGAGTAGAAGAGTGCTCTTTTCTCAAAAGTACAGTGTGTTTCTTGTAAGGCGAGCTAGCGTTTGTTTCCCAGTCCTAAATGGAGTTGAATCACATGCAGTTTCTGGTCCTAAGAGCAAGAGTTGTTTTCTGGTAAGGAAATTCACTATTGTGCTCCCCTTGCCATACACAGTACAAATAGCTCCCGCGTCTGTTCCCAGCAAGTACAGTGTATCGGACTGAAGAGGAGCTACTGTTCTTGTCAGTTTCCTAAGCAGAGTTGAACATGATATGGCCCGTGTGTGTAGGAAGCACAGTTCTTATGTTCTGAGCAAGCTCACTGTTCTGGCCCTATAGGAATCACAGTAGAGTAGAAGCGTGCTCTTTTCTCAAAAGCAGAGTGTGTTTTTGTAAGGCAAGCTAGCGTTTGTTTCCTAGTCCTAAATGGAGTTGAATCCCATGCAGTTTCTGGTCCTACGAACAAGAGTTGTTTTCTGGTAAGGAAAGTCTCTATTGCGCTCCCATTGCCCTACACAAGGCAAATAGCACTTGCGTCTTTTCCCAGCATGTAGGGTGTATCAGACTGAAGAGGAGCTACTTTTCTTGTCAGTTTCCTAAGCAGAGTTGAACTAGATATGGCCCGTGTGTAGGAAGCATAGTTCTTTTGTTCTGAGCAAGCTCACTGTTCTGTCCCTATAGGAAACACAGTAGAGTAGAAGAGTGCTCTTTCCACAAAAGCAGAATGTGTTTCTTGTAAGGTGAGCTAGCTTTTGTTTCCCAGTACTAAATGGAGTTGAATCACATGCAGTTTCTGGTCCTACGAGCAAGAGTTGTTTTATAGTAAGAAGAGTCACTATTGCGCTGCCATTGCCATACACAGAACAAATAGCACTGGCGTCTGTTCCCAGCAAGTACAGTGTATTGGACTGAAGAGGATCTACTGTTCTTGTCAGTTTCCTAAGCAGAATTGAACTAGATATGGTCGTGTATGTAGGAAGCACAGTTCTTTTGTTCTGAGCAGGCTCACTGTTCGGACCCCATAGGAAACACAGTAGAGTAGAAGATTGCTATTTTCTCAAAAGCAGAGTGTGTTTCTTGTAAGGTGAGCTAGCGTTTGTTTCCCAGTCCTAAATGGAGTTGAGTCACATGCAGTTTTTTGTCCTACGAGCAAGAGTTGTTTTCTGGTAAGGAAAGTAACTATTGCGCTCCCATTGCCATACACAGTGCAAATAGCCCTCCTGTCTGTTCCCAGCAAGTACAGTGTATTGGACTGAAGAGGAGCTACTGTTCTTCTCAGTTTCCTAAGCAGAGTTGAACTAGATATGGCCCGTGTGTGTAGGAAGCACAGTTCTTTTGTTCTGAGCAAGCTCACTATTTGGACCCCATAGGAAGCACAGTAGAGTAGAAGCGGGCTCTTTTCTCAAAAGCAGAGTGTGTTTCATGTAAGGCGAGCTAGCGTTTGTTTCCTAGTTAAATGGAGTTGAATCACATGCAGTTTCTGGTCCTACGAACAAGAGTTGTTTTCTGGTAAGGAAAGTCACTATTGCGCTCCCATTGCCCTACACAAGGCAAATAGCACTCGCGTCTTTTCCCAGCAAGTACAGTGTATTGGACTGAATAGGAGCTACTGTTCTTGTCAGTTTCCTAAGCAGAGTTGAACTAGACATGGTCCGTGTGTGTAGGAAGCACAGTTCTTTTGTTCTGAGCAAGCTCACTGTTTGGACCCCATAGGAAACACAGTAGAGTAGAAGAGTGCTCTTTTCTCAAAAGTACAGTGTGTTTCTTGTAAGGCGAGCTAGCATTTGTTTCCCAGTCCTAAATGGAGTTGAATCACATGCAGTTTCTGGTCCTAAGAGCAAGAGTTGTTTTCTGGTAAGGAAAGTCACTATTGCGCTCCCCTTGCCATACACAGTGCAAATAGCTCTCGCGTCTTTTCCCAGCAATACAGTGTATTGGACTGAAGAGGAGCTACTGTTCTTGTCAGTTTCCTAAGCAGAGTTGAACATGATATGGCCCGTGTGTGTAGGAAGCACAGTTCTTATGTTCTGAGCAAGCTCACTGTTCTGGCACTATAGGAAAAACAGTAGAGTAGAAGCTGGCTCTTATCTCAAAAGCAGAGTGTGTTTTTGTAAGGCGAGCTAGCGTTTGTTTCCTAGTTAAATGGAATTGAATCACATGCAGTTTCTGGTCCTACGAACAAGAGTTGTTTTCTGGTAAGGAAAGTCACTATTGCGCTCCCATTGCCCTACACAAGGCAAATAGCACTCGCGTCTTTTCCCAGCAAGTACAGTGTATTGGACTGAATAGGAGCTACTGTTCTTGTCAGTTTCCTAAGCAGAGTTGAACTAGATATGGTCCGTGTGTGTAGGAAGCACAGTTCTTTTGTTCTGAGCAAGCTCACTGTTTGGACCCCATAGGAAACACAGTAGAGTAGAAGAGGGCTCTTCTCTCAAAAGCATAGTGTGTTTCTTGTAAGGCGAGCTAGCGTTTGTTTCCCAGTCCTAAATGGAGTTGAATCACATGCAGTTTCTGGTCCTATGAGCAAGAGTTTTTTTCTGGTAAGGAAAGACACTATTGCGCTCCCATTGCCATACACAGTGCAAATAGCACTTGCGTCTGTTCACAGCAAGTACAGTGTATCGGACTGAAGAGGAGCTACTGTTCTTGTCAGTTTCCTAAGCAGAGTTGAACTAGATATGGCCCGTGTGTGTAGGAAGCACAGTTCTTTTGTTCTGACCAAGCTCACTGTTATGGCCATATAGGAAACACAGTAGAGTAGAAGAGTGCTCTTTTCTCTAAAGCAGAGTGTGTTTCTTGTAAGGCGAGCTAGCGTTTGTTTCCCAGTACTAAATGGAGTTGAATCACATGCAGTTTCTAGTCCTACGAGCAAGAGTTGTTTTATGGTAAGAAGAGTCACTATTGCGCTACCATTGCCATATACAGGACAAATAGCACTGGCGTCTGTTCCCAGCAAGTACAGTGTATTGGACTGAAGAGGATCTACTGTTCTTGTCAGGTTCCTAAGCAGAATTGAACTAGATATGGCCGTGTGTGTAGGAAGCACAGTTCTTTTGTTCTGAGCAAGCTCACTGTTCGGACACCATAGGAAACACAGTAGAGTAGAAGAGTGCTCTTTTCTCAAAAGTACAGTGTGTTTCTTGTAAGGCGAGCTAGCGTTTGTTTCCCAGTCCTAAATGGAGTTGAATCACATGCAGTTTCTGGTCCTAAGAGCAAGAGTTGTTTTCTGGTAAGGAAATTCACTATTGTGCTCCCCTTGCCATACACAGTACAAATAGCTCCCGCGTCTGTTCCCAGCAAGTACAGTGTATCGGACTGAAGAGGAGCTACTGTTCTTGTCAGTTTCCTAAGCAGAGTTGAACATGATATGGCCCGTGTGTGTAGGAAGCACAGTTCTTATGTTCTGAGCAAGCTCACTGTTCTGGCCCTGTAGGAATCACAGTAGAGTAGAAGCGTGCTCTTTTCTCAAAAGCAGAGTGTGTTTTTGTAAGGCAAGCTAGCGTTTGTTTCCTAGTCCTAAATGGAGTTGAATCCCATGCAGTTTCTGGTCCTACGAACAAGAGTTGTTTTCTGGTAAGGAAAGTCTCTATTGCGCTCCCATTGCCCTACACAAGGCAAATAGCACTTGCATCTTTTCCCAGCATGTAGGGTGTATCGGACTGAAGAGGAGCTACTTTTCTTGTCAGTTTCCTAAGCAGAGTTGAACTAGATATGGCCCGTGTGTAGGAAGCATAGTTCTTTTGTTCTGAGCAAGCTCACTGTTCTGTCCCTATAGGAAACACAGTAGAGTAGAAGAGTGCTCTTTCCACAAAAGCAGAGTGTGTTTCTTGTAAGGTGAGCTAGCTTTTGTTTCCCAGTACTAAATGGAGTTGAATCACATGCAGTTTCTGGTCCTACGAGCAAAAGTTGTTTTATAGTAAGAAGAGTCACTATTGCGCTGCCATTGCCAT
The DNA here is from genome assembly GCF_949786415.1 of Peromyscus eremicus. NCBI lineage: Eukaryota > Metazoa > Chordata > Mammalia > Rodentia > Cricetidae > Peromyscus > Peromyscus eremicus. Next base: position 95,640 of record NW_026735089.1, read on the forward strand.
ACACAGAACAAATAGCACTGGCGTCTGTTCCCAGCAAGTACAGTGTATTGGACTGAAGAGGATCTACTGTTCTTGTCAGTTTCCTAAGCAGAATTGAACTAGATATGGTCGTGTATGTAGGAAGCACAGTTCTTTTGTTCTGAGCAAGCTCACTGTTCGGACCCCATAGGAAACACAGTAGAGTAGAAGATTGCTATTTTCTCAAAAGCAGAGTGTGTTTCATGTAAGGCGAGCTAGCGTTTGTTTCCTAGTTAAATGGAGTTGAATCACATGCAGTTTCTGGTCCTACGAACAAGAGTTGTTTTCTGGTAAGGAAAGTCACTATTTCGCTCCCATTGCCCTACACAAGGCAAATAGCACTCGCGTCTTTTCCCAGCAAGTACAGTGTATTGGACTGAATAGGAGCTACTGTTCTTGTCAGTTTCCTAAGCAGAGTTGAACTAGACATGGTCCGTGTGTGTAGGAAGCACAGTTCTTTTGTTCTGAGCAAGCTCACTGTTTGGACCCCATAGGAAACACAGTAGAGTAGAAGAGTGCTCTTCTCTCAAAAGCATAGTGTGTTTCTTGTAAGGTGAGCTAGCGTTTGTTTCCCAGTCCTAAATGGAGTTGAATCACATGCAGTTTCTGGTCCTACGAGCAAGAGTTGTTTTATGGTAAGAAGAGTCACTATTGCGCTGCCATTGCCATACACAGGACAAATAGCACTGGTGTCTGTTCCCAGGAAGTACAGTGTATTGGACTGAAGATCTACTGTTCTTGTCAGGTTCCTAAGCAGAATTAAACTAGATATGGTCGTGTACGTAGGAAGCACAGTTCTTTTGTTCTGAGCAAGCTCACTGTTCAGACCCAATAGGAAACACAGTAGAGTAGAAGAGTGCTCTTTTCTCAAAAGCAGAGTGTGTTTCTTATAAGGCGAGCAAGCGTTTGTTTCCCAGTCCTAAAGAGAGTTGAGTCACATGCAGTTTTTTGTCCTACGAGCAAGAGTTGTTTTCTGGTAAGACGAGTCACTATTGTGCTCCAATTGCCATACACAGTGCAAATAGCACTCGCATCTGTTCCCCGAAAGTACAGTGTATTGGACTGAAGAGGAGCTACTGTTCTTCTCAGTTTCCTATGCAGAGTTGAACTAGATATGGCCCGTGTGTGTAGGAAGCACAGTTCTTTTGTTCTGAGCAAGCTCACTGTTCGGACCCCATAGGAAGCACAGTAGAGTAGAAGAGTGCTCTTTTCTCAAAAGCAGAGTGTGTTTCATGGAAGGCGAGCTAGCATTTGTATCCCAGTCCGAAATGGAGTTGAATCACATGCAGTTTCTGGTCCTATGAGCAAGAGTTGTTTTCTGGTAAGGAAAGTCACTATTGCGCTCCCATTGCCATACACAGTGCAAATAGCACTCGCGTCTGTTCCCAGCAAGTACAGTGTTTCAGACTGAAGAGGAGCTACTGTTCTTGTCAGTTTCCTAAGCAGAGTTGAACTAGTTATGGCCCGTGTGTAGGAAGCACAATTTTTTGGTTTTGACCAAGCTCACTGTTCTGGCCCTATAGGAAACACAGTAGAGTAGAAGAGTGCTCTTTTCTCTAAAGCAGAGTGTGTTTCTTGTAAGGCGAGCTAGCGTTTGTTTCCCAGTCCTAAATGGAGTTGAATCACATGCAGTTTCTAGTCCTACGTGCAAGAGTTGTTTTATGGTAAGAAGAGTCACTATTGCGCTCCCCTTGCCATACACAGTGCAAATAGCACTCGCGTCTGTTCCCAGCAAGTACAGTGTATCGGACTGAAGAGGAGCTACTGTTCTTGTCAGTTTCCTAAGCAGAGTTGAACTAGATATGGCCCATGTGTAGGAAGCACAGTTCTTTTGTTCTGAGCAAGCTCACTGTTCTGGCCCTATAGGAAACACAGTAGAGTAGAAGAGTGATCTTTTCTCAAAAGCAGAGTGTGTTTCTTGTAAGGCGAGCTAGCGTTTGTTTCCCAGTCCTAAATGGAGTTGAATCACATGCAGTTTCTGGTCCTACGAGCAAGAGTTGTTTTCTGGTAAGGAAAGTCACTATTGTGCTCCCATTGCCATACACAGTGCAAATCGCACATGTGTCTGTTCTCAGCAAGTACAGTGTATTGGACTGAAGAGGAACTACTGTTCTTCTCAGTTTTTTAAGCAGAATTGAACTAGATATGGCCGTGTGTGTAAGAAGCACAGTTCTTTTGTTCTGAGCAAGCTCACTGTTCAGACCCAATAGAAAACACAGTAGAGTAGAAGAGTGCTCTTTTCTCTAAAGCAGATTGTGTTTCTTGTAAGGCGAGCTAGCATTTGCTTCCCAGTCCTAAATGGAGTGGAATCACATGCAGTTTCTGGTCCTACGAGCAAGAGTTGTTTTCTGGTAAGGAAAGTCACTATTGCGCACCCATTGCCATACACAGTGCAAATAGCACTCGCGTCTGTTCCCATCAAGTACAGTGTACCGGACTGAAGAGGAGCTACTGTTCTTGTCAGTTTCCTAATCAGAGTTGAACTAGATATGGCCCGTGTGTAGGAAGCACAGTTCTTTTGTTCTGAGCAAGCTCACTGTTCTGGCCCCATAGGAAACACAGTAGAGTAGAAGAGTGCTCTTTTCTCAAAAGCAGAGTGTGTTTCTTGTAAGGCGAGCTAGCGTTTGTTTCCCAGTCCTAAATGGAGTTGAGTCATATGCAGTTTTTGTCCTACGAGCAAGAGTTGTTTTCTGGTAAGACGAGTCACTATTGTGCTCCAATTGCCATACACAGTGCAAATAGCACTCGCGTCTGTTCCCCGAAAGTACAGTGTCTTTGACTGAAGAGGAGCTATTGTTCTTCTCAGTTTCCTAAGCAGAGTTGAACTAGATATGGCCCGTGTGTGTAGGAATCACAGTTCTTTTTTCTGAGCAAGCTCACTGTTCAGACCCCATAGGAAGCACAGTAGAGTAGAAGAGTGCTCTTTTCTCAAAAGCAGAGTGTGTTTCATGTAAGGCGAGCTAGCATTTGTATCCCAGTCCTAAATGGAGTTGAATCACATGCAGTTTCTGGTTCTATGAGCAATAGTTGTTTTCTGGTAAGGAAAGTCACTATTGCGCTCCCATTGCCATACACAGTGCAAATAGCACTCGCGTCAATTCCCAGCAAGTACAGTGTTTCGGACTGAAGAGGAGCTACTGTTCTTGTCAGGTTCCTAAGCAGAATTGAACTAGATATGGCCGTGTGTGTAGGAAGCACAGTTCTTTTGTTCTGAGCAAGCTCACTGTTCGGACACCATAGGAAACACAGTAGAGTAGAAGAGTGCTCTTTTCTCAAAAGTACAGTGTGTTTCTTGTAAGGCGAGCTAGCATTTGTTTCCCAGTCCTAAATGGAGTTGAATCACATGCAGTTTCTGGTCCTAAGAGCAAGAGTTGTTTTCTGGTAAGGAAATTCACTATTGTGCTCCCCTTGCCATACACAGTGCAAATAGCTCCCGCGTCTGTTCCCAGCAAGTACAGTGTATTGGACTGAAGAGGAGCTACTGTTCTTGTCAGTTTCCTGAGCAGAGTTGAACATGATATGGCCCGTGTGTGTAGGAAGCACACTTCTTATGTTCTGAGCAAGCTCACTGTTCTGGCCCTATAGGAAACACAGTAGAGTAGAAGCGTGCTCTTTTCTCAAAAGCAGAGTGTGTTTTTGTAAGGCAAGCTAGCTTTTGTTTCCTAGTCCTAAATGGAGTTGAATCCCATGCAGTTTCTGGTCCTACGAACAAGAGTTGTTTTCTGGTAAGGAAAGTCTCTTTTGCGCTCCCATTGCCCTACCCAAGGCAAATAGCAATTGCGTCTTTTCCCAGCATGTAGGGTGTATCGGACTGAAGAGGAGCTACTTTTCTTGTCAGTTTCCTAAGCAGAGTTGAACTAGATATGGCCCGTGTGTAGGAAGCACAGTTCTTTTGTTCTGAGCAAGCTCACTGTTCTGTCCCTATAGGAAACACAGTAGAGTAGAAGAGTGCTCTTTCCACAAAAGCAGAGTGTGTTTTTGTAAGGCATGCTAGATTTTGTTTCCTAGTCCTAAATGGAGTTGAATCACATGCAGTTTCTGGTCCTACGAGCAAGAGTTGTTTTATAGTAAGAAGAGTCACTATTGCGCTGCCATTGCCATACACAGAACAAATAGCACTGGCGTCTGTTCCCAGCAAGTACAGTGTATTGGACTGAAGAGGATCTACTGTTCTTGTCAGTTTCCTAAGCAGAATTGAACTAGATATGGTCGTGTATGTAGGAAGCACAGTTCTTTTGTACTGAGCAGGCTCACTGTTCGGACCTCATAGGAAACACAGTAGAGTAGAAGATTGCTATTTTCTCAAAAGCAGAGTGTGTTTCTTGTAAGGTGAGCTAGCGTTTGTTTCCCAGTCCTAAATGGAGTTGAGTCACATGCAGTTTCTGGTCCTACGAGAGAGAGTTGTTTTCTGGTAAGGAGAGTAACTATTGCGCTCCCATTGCCATACACAGTGCAAATAGCCCTCCTGTCTGTTCCCAGCAAGTACAGTGTATTGGACTGAAGAGGAGCTACTGTTCTTCTCAGTATCCTAAGCAGAGTTGAACTAGATATGGCCCGTGTGTGTAGGAAGCACAGTTCTTTTGTTCTGAGCAAGCTCACTGTTCGGACCCCATAGGAAGCACAGTAGAGTAGAAGAGTGCTCTTTTCTCAAAAGCAGAGTGTGTTTCATGTAAGGCGAGCTAGCATTTGTTTCCCAGTCCTAAATGGAGTTGAATCCCATGCAGTTTCTGGTCCTACGAGCAAGAGTTGTTTTCTGGTAAAGAAAGTCACTATTGCGCTCCCATTGCCATACACAGTGCAAATAGCACTCGCGTCTGTTCCCAGCAAGTACAGTGTATCTGACTGAAGAGGAGCTACTGTTCTTGTCAGTTTCCTAAGCAGAGTTGAACTAGATATGGCCCGTGTGTAGGAAGCACAGTTCTTTTGTTCTGAGCAAGCTCACTGTTCTGGCCCTATAGGAAACACAGTAGAGTAGAAGAGTGCTCTTTCTCAAAAGCAGAGTGTGTTTCTTGTAAGGTGAACTAGCTTTTGTTTCCCAGTCCTAAGTGGAGTTGAATCACATGCAGTTTCTGGTCCTACGAGCAAGAGTTGTTTTATGGTAAGAAGAGTCACTATTGCGCTGCCATTGCCATACACAGGACAAATAGCACTGGCGTCTGTTCCCAGGAAGTACAGTGTATTGGACTGAAGATCTACTGTTCTTGTCAGGTTCCTAAGCAGAATTGAACTAGATATGGTCGTGTATGTAGGAAGCACAGTTCTTTTGTTCTGAGCAAGCTCACTGTTCAGACCCAATAGGAAACACAGTAGAGTAGAAGATTGCTATTTTCTCAAAAGCAGAGTGTGTTTCTTGTAAGGTGAGCTAGCGTTTGTTTCCCAGTCCTAAATGGAGTTGAGTCACATGCAGTTTCTGGTCCTACGAGCAAGAGTTGTTTTCTGGTAAGGAGAGTCACTATTGCGCTCCCATTGCCATACACAGTGCAAATAGCCCTCCTGTCTGTTCCCAGCAAGTACAGTGTATTGGACTGAAGAGGAGCTACTGTTCTTCTCAGTTTCCTAAGCAGAGTTGAACTAGATATGGCCCGTGTGTGTAGGAAGCACAGTTCTTTTGTTCTGAGCAAGCTCACTGTTCGGACCCCATAGGAAGCACAGTAGAGTAGAAGAGTGCTCTTTTCTCAAAAGCAGAGTGTGTTTCATGTAAGACGAGCTAGCATTTGTTTCCCAGTCCTAAATGGAGTTGAATCCCATGCAGTTTCTGGTCCTACGAGCAAGAGTTGTTTTCTGGTAAAGAAAGTCACTATTGCGCTCCCATTGCCATACACTGTGCAAATAGCACTCGCGTCTCTTCCCAGCAAGTACAGTGTATCTGACTGAAGAGGAGCTACTGTTCTTGTCAGTTCCCTAAGCAGAGTTGAACTAGATATGGCCCGTGTGTAGGAAGCACAGTTCTTTTGTTCTGAGCAAGCTCACTGTTCTGGCCCTATAGGAAACACAGTAGAGTAGAAGAGTGCTCTTTTCTCTAAAGCAGAGTGTGTTTCTTGTAAGGTGAACTAGCTTTTGTTTCCCAGTCCTAAATGGAGTTGAATCACATGCAGTTTCTGGTCCTACGAGCAAGAGTTGTTTTATGGTAAGAAGAGTCACTATTGCGCTGCCATTGCCATACACAGGACAAATAGCACTGGTGTCTGTTCCCAGGAAGTACAGTGTATTGGACTGAAGATCTACTGTTCTTGTCAGGTTCCTAAGCAGAATTGAACTAGATATGGTCGTGTACGTAGGAAGCACAGTTCTTTTGTTCTGAGCAAGCTCACTGTTCAGACCCAATAGGAAACACAGTAGAGTAGAAGAGTGCTCTTTTCTCAAAAGCAGAGTGTGTTTCTTATAAGGCGAGCAAGCGTTTGTTTCCCAGTCCTAAATAGAGTTGAGTCACATGCAGTTTTTTGTCCTACGAGCAAGAGTTGTTTTCTGGTAAGACGAGTCACTATTGTGCTCCAATTGCCATACACAGTGCAAATAGCACTCACGTCTGTTCCCCGAAAGTACAGTGTATTGGACTGAAGAGGAGCTACTGTTCTTGTCAGTTTCCTAAGCAGAGTTGAACTAGATATGGCCCGTGTGTGTAGGAAGCACAGTTCTTTTGTTCTGAGCAAGCTCACTGTTCGGACCCCATAGGAAGCACAGTAGAGTAGAAGAGTGCTCTTTTCTCAAAAGCAGAGTGTGTTTCATGGAAGGCGAGCTAGCATTTGTATCCCAGTCCGAAATGGAGTTGAATCACATGCAGTTTCTGGTCCTATGAGCAAGAGTTGTTTTCTGGTAAGGAAAGTCACTATTGCGCTCCCATTGCCATACACAGTGCAAATAGCACTCGCGTCTGTTCCCAGCAAGTACAGTGTTTCGGACTGAAGAGGAGCTACTGTTCTTGTCAGTTTCCTAAGCAGAGTTGAACTAGTTATGGCCCGTGTGTAGGAAGCACAGTTTTTTGGTTTTGACCAAGCTCACTGTTCTGGCCCTATAGGAAACACAGTAGAGTAGAAGAGTGCTCTTTTCTCTAAAGCAGAGTGTGTTTCTTGTAAGGCGAGCTAGCGTTTGTTTCCCAGTCCTAAATGGAGTTGAATCACATGCAGTTTCTAGTCCTACGTGCAAGAGTTGTTTTATGGTAAGAAGAGTCACTATTGCGCTCCCCTTGCCATACACAGTGCAAATAGCACTCGCGTCTGTTCCCAGCAAGTACAGTGTATCGGACTGAAGAGGAGCTACTGTTCTTGTCAGTTTCCTAAGCAGAGTTGAACTAGATATGGCCCGTGTGTAGGAAGCACAGTTCTTTTGTTCTGAGCAAGCTCACTGTTCTGGCCCTATAGGAAACACAGTAGAGTAGAAGAGTGCTCTTTCCACAAAAGCAGAGTGTGTTTTTGTAAGGCAAGCTAGCTTTTGTTTCCTAGTCCTAAATGGAGTTGAATCACATGCAGTTTCTGGTCCTACGAGCAAGAGTTGTTTTATAGTAAGAAGAGTCACTATTGCGCTGCCATTGCCATACACAGGACAAATAGCACTGGCGTCTGTTCCCAGGAAGTACAGTGTATTGGACTGAAGATCTACTGTTCTTGTCAGGTTCCTAAGCAGAATTGAACTAGATATGGTCGTGTATGTAGGAAGCACAGTTCTTTTGTTCTGAGCAAGCTCACTGTTCAGACCCAATAGGAAACACAGTAGAGTAGAAGAGTGCTCTTTTCTCAAAAGCAGAGTGTGTTTCTTATAAGGCGAGCTAGCGTTTGTTTCCCAGTCCTAAATAGAGTTGAGTCACATGCAGTTTTTTGTCCTACGAGCAAGAGTTGTTTTCTGGTAAGACGAGTCACTATTGTGCTCCAATTGCCATACACAGTGCAAACAGCACTCGCGTCTGTTCTCCGAAAGTACAGTGTATTGGACTGAAGAGGAGCTACTGTTCTTCTCAGTTTCCTAAGCAGAGTTGAACTAGATATGGCCCGTGTGTGTAGGAAGCACAGTTCTTTTGTTCTGAGCAAGCTCACTGTTCGGACCCCATAGGAAGCACAGTAGAGTAGAAGAGTGCTCTTTTCTCAAAAGCAGAGTGTGTTTCATGGAATGCGAGTTAGCATTTGTATCCCAGTCCAAAATGGAGTTGAATCACATGCAGTTTCTGGTCCTATGACCAAGAGTTGTTTTCTGGTAAGGAAAGTCACTTTTGCGCTCCCATTGCCATACACAGTGCAAATAGCACTCGTGTCTGTTCCCAATAAGTACAGTGTTTCGGACTGAAGAGGAGCTACTGTTCTTGTCAGTTTCCTAAGCAGAGTTGAACTAGTTATGGCTCGTGTGTAGGAAGCACAGTTCTTTTGTTCTGACCAAGCTCACTGTTCTGGCCATATAGGAAACACAGTAGAGTAGAAGAGTGCTCTTTTCTCTAAAGCAGAGTGTGTTTCTTGTAAGGCGAGCTAGCATTTGTTTCCCAGTCCTAAATGGAGTTGAATCACATGCAGTTTCTAGTCCTACGTGCAAGAGTTGTTTTATGGTAAGAAGAGTCACTATTGCGCTCCCTTTGCCATACAAAGTGCAAATCGCACATGTGTCTGTTCTCAGCAAGTACAGTGTATTGGACTGAAGAGGAACTACTGTTCTTCTCAGTTTTTTAAGCAGAATTGAACTAGATATGGCCGTGTGTGTAAGAAGCCCAGTTCTTTTGTTCTGAGCAAGCTCACTGTTCAGACCCAATAGGAAACACAGTAGAGTAGAAGAGTGATCTTTTCTCTAAAGCAGATTGTGTTTCTTGTAAGGCGAGCTAGCATTTGTTTCCCAGTCCTAAATGGAGTTGAATCACATGCAGTTTCTGGTCCTACGAGCAAGAGTTGTTTTCTGGTAAGGAAAGTCACTATTGTGCTCCCATTGCCATACAAAGTGCAAATCGCACATGTGTCTGTTCTCAGCAAGTACAGTGTATTGGACTGAAGAGGAACTACTGTTCTTCTCAGTTTTTTAAGCAGAATTGAACTAGATATGGCCGTGTGTGTAAGAAGCCCAGTTCTTTTGTTCTGAGCAAGCTCACTGTTCAGACCCAATAGGAAACACAGTAGAGTAGAAGAGTGCTCTTTTCTCTAAAGCAGATTGTGTTTCTTGTAAGGCGAGCTAGCATTTGCTTCCCAGTCCTAAATGGAGTGGAATCACATGCAGTTTCTGGTCCTACGAGCAAGAGTTGTTTTCTGGTAAGGAAAGTCACTATTGCGCTCCCATTGCCATACACAGTGCAAATAGCATTCGCGTCTGTTCCCAGCAAGTACAGTGTACCGGACTGAAGAGGAGCTACTGTTCTTGTCAGTTTCCTAAGCAGAGTTGAACTAGATATGGCCCGTATGTAGGAAGCACAGTTCTTTTGTTCTGAGCAAGGTCACTGTTCTGGCCCCATAGGAAACACAGTAGAGTAGAAGAGTGCTCTTTTCTCAAAAGCAGAGTGTGTTACTTGTAAGGCGAGCTAGGGTTTGTTTCCCAGTCCTAAATGGAGTTGAGTCATATGCAGTTTTTGTCCTACGAGCAAGAGTTGTTTTCTGGTAAGACGAGTCACTATTGTGCTCCAATTGCCATACACAGTGCAAATAGCACTCGCGTCTGTTCCCCGAAAGTACAGTGTCTTGGACTGAAGAGGAGCTATTGTTCTTCTCAGTTTCCTAAGCAGAGTTGAACTAGATATGGCCCGTGTGTGTTGGAAGCACAGTTCTTTTTTCTGAGCAAGCTCACTGTTCGGACCCCATAGGAAGCACAGTAGAGTAGAAGAGTGCTCTTTTCTCAAAAGCAGAGTGTGTTTCATGTAAGGCGAGCTAGCATTTGTATCCCAGTCCTAAATGGAGTTGAATCACATGCAGTTTCTGGTTCTATGAGCAATAGTTGTTTTCTGGTAAGGAAAGTCACTATTGCGCTCCCATTGCCATACACAGTGCAAATAGCACTCGCGTCTGTTCCCAATAAGTACAGTGTTTCGGACTGAAGAGGAGCTACTGTTCTTGTCAGTTTCCTAAGCAGAGTTGAACTAGTTATGGCCCGTGTGTAGGAAGCACAGTTCTTTTGTTCTGACCAAGCTCACTGTTCTGGCCATATAGGAAACACAGTAGAGTAGAAGAGTGCTCTTTTCTCTAAAGCAGAGTGTGTTTCTTGTAAGGCGAGCTAGCATTTGTTTCCCAGTCCTAAATGGAGTTGAATCACATGCAGTTTCTAGTCCTACGTGCAAGAGTTGTTTTATGGTAAGAAGAGTCACTATTGCGCTCCTTTTGCCATACAAAGTGCAAATAGCACTTGCGTCTGTTCCCAGCAAGTACAGTGTATCGGACTGAAGAGGAGCTACTGTTCTTGTCAGTTTCCTAAGCAGAGTTGAACTAGATATGGCCCGTGTGTAGGAAGCACAGTTCTTTTGTTCTGAGCAAGCTCACTGTTCTGGCCCTATAGGAAACACAGTAGAGTAGAAGAGTGATCTTTTCTCTAAAGCAGAGTGTGTTTCTTGTAAGGCGAGCTAGCATTTGTTTCCCAGTCCTAAATGGAGTTGAATCACATGCAGTTTCTGGTCCTACGAGCAAGAGTTGTTTTCTGGTAAGGAAAGTCACTATTGTGCTCCCATTGCCATACAAAGTGCAAATCGCACATGTGTCTGTTCTCAGCAAGTACAGTGTATTGGACTGAAGAGGAACTACTGTTCTTCTCAGTTTTTTAAGCAGAATTGAACTAGATATGGCCGTGTGTGTAAGAAGCCCAGCTCTTTTGTTCTGAGCAAGCTCACTGTTCAGACCCAATAGGAAACACAGTAGAGTAGAAGAGTGCTCTTTTCTCTGAAGCAGATTGTGTTTCTTGTAAGGCGAGCTAGCATTTGCTTCCCAGTCTTAAATGGAGTGGAATCACATGCAGTTTCTGGTCCTACGAGCAAGAGTTGTTTTCTGGTAAGGAAAGTCACTATTGCGCTCCCATTGCCATACACAGTGCAAATAGCATTCGCGTCTGTTCCCAGCAAGTACAGTGTACCGGACTGAAGAGGAGCTACTGTTCTTGTCAGTTTCCTAAGCAGAGTTGAACTAGATATGGCCCGTATGTAGGAAGCACAGTTCTTTTGTTCTGAGCAAGGTCACTGTTCTGGCCCCATAGGAAACACAGTAGAGTAGAAGAGTGCTCTTTTCTCAAAAGCAGAGTGTGTTACTTGTAAGGCGAGCTAGGGTTTGTTTCCCAGTCCTAAATGGAGTTGAGTCATATGCAGTTTTTGTCCTACGAGCAAGAGTTGTTTTCTGGTAAGACGAGTCACTATTGTGCTCCAATTGCCATACACAGTGCAAATAGCACTCGCGTCTGTTCCCCGAAAGTACAGTGTCTTGGACTGAAGAGGAGCTATTGTTCTTCTCAGTTTCCTAAGCAGAGTTGAACTAGATATGGCCCGTGTGTGTTGGAAGCACAGTTCTTTTTTCTGAGCAAGCTCACTGTTCGGACCCCATAGGAAGCACAGTAGAGTAGAAGAGTGCTCTTTTCTCAAAAGCAGAGTGTGTTTCATGTAAGGCGAGCTAGCATTTGTATCCCAGTCCTAAATGGAGTTGAATCACATGCAGTTTCTGGTTCTATGAGCAATAGTTGTTTTCTGGTAAGGAAAGTCACTATTGCGCTCCCATTGCCATACACAGTGCAAATAGCACTCGCGTCAATTCCCAGCAAGTACAGTTTTTCGGACTGAAGAGGAGCTACTGTTCTTGTCAGTTTCCTAAGCAGAGTTGAACTAGTTATGGCCCGTGTGTAGGAAGCAGAGTTGTTTTGTTCTGACCAAGCTCACTGTTCTGGCCATATAGGAAACACAGTAGAGTAGAAGAGTGCTCTTTTCTCTAAAGCAGAGTGTGTTTCTTGTAAGGCGAGCTAGCGTTTGTTTCCCAGTCCTAAATGGAGTTGAATCACATGCAGTTTCTAATCCTACGAGCAAGAGATGTTTTATGGTAAGAAGAGTCAATATTGCGCTAACATTGCCATATACAGGACAAATAGCACTGGCGTCTGTTCCCAGCAAGTACAGTGTATTGGACTGAAGAGGATCTACTGTTCTTGTCAGGTTCCTAAGCAGAATTGAACTAGATATGGCCGTGTGTGTAGGAAGCACAGTTCTTTTGTTCTGAGCAAGCTCACTGTTCGGACACCATAGGAAACACAATAGAGTAGAAGAGTGCTCTTTTCTCAAAAGTACAGTGTGTTTCTTGTAAGGCGAGCTAGCGTTTGTTTCCCAGTCCTAAATGGAGTTGAATCACATGCAGTTTCTGGTCCTAAGAGCAAGAGTTGTTTTCTGGTAAGGAAATTCACTATTGTGCTCCCCTTGCCATACACAGTGCAAATAGCTCCCGCGTCTGTTCCCAGCAAGTACAGTGTATCGGACTGAAGAGGAGCTACTGTTCTTGTCAGTTTCCTAAGCAGAGTTGAACATGATATGGCCCGTGTGTGTAGGAAGCACAGTTCTTATGTTCTGAGCAAGCTCACTGTTCTGGCCCTATAGGAAACACAGTAGAGTAGAAGTGTGCTCTTTTCTCAAAAGCAGAGTGTGTTTTTGTAAGGCAAGCTAGCGTTTGTTTCGTAGTCCTAAATGGAGTTGAATCCCATGCAGTTTCTGGTCCTACGAACAAGAGTTGTTTTCTGGTAAGGAAAGTCTCTATTGCGCTCCCATTGCCCTACACAAGGCAAATAGCACTTGCGTCTTTTCCCAGCATGTAGGGTGTATCGGACTGAAGAGGAGCTACTTTTCTTGTCAGTTTCCTAAGCAGAGTTGAACTAGATATGGCCCGTGTGTAGGAAGCACAGTTCTTTTGTTCTGAGCAAGCTCACTGTTCTGTCCCTATAGGAAACACAGTAGAGTAGAAGAGTGCTCTTTCCACAAAAGCAGAGTGTGTTTCTTGTAAGGTGAGCTAGCTTTTGTTTCCCAGTCCTAAATGGAGTTGAATCACATGCAGTTTCTGGTCCTACGAGCAAGAGTTGTTTTATAGTAAGAAGAGTCACTATTGCGCTGCCATTGCCATACACAGAACAAATAGCACTGGCGTCTGATCCCAGCAAGTACAGTGTTTCGGACTGAAGAGGAGCTACTCTTCTTGTCAGTTTCCTAAGCAGAGTTGAACTAGTTATGTCCCGTGTGTAGGAAGCACAGTTCTTTTGTTCTGAGCATGCTCACTGTTCTGGCACTATAGGAAACACAGTAGAGTAGAAGAGTGCTCTTTTCTCTAAAGCAGAGTGTGTTTCTTGTAAGGCGAGCTAGCGTTTGTTTCCCAGTCCTAAATGGAGTTGAATCACATGCAGTTTCTGGTCCTAAGAGCAAGAGTTGTTTTATGGTAAGAAGAGTCACTATTGCGCTGCCATTGCCATACACAGGACAAATAGCACTGGCGTCTGTTAGCAGCAAGTACAGTGTATTGGACTGAAGAGGAGCTACTGTTCTTGTCAGGTTCCTAAGCAGAATTGACCTAGTTATGGCCGTGTGTGTAGGAAGCACAGTCCTTTTGTTCTGAGCAAGCTCACTGTTCAGACCCAATAGGAAACACAGTAGAGTGGAAGACTGCTCTTTTCTCAAAAGCAGAGTGTGTTTCTTGTAAGGCGAGTTAGCGTTTGTTTCCCAGTCCTAAATGGAGTTGAGTCACATGCAGTTTTTTGTCCTACGAGCAAGAGTTGTTTTCTGGTAAGACGAGTCACTATTGTGCTCCAATTGCCATACACAGTGCAAATAGCACTCGCGTCTGTTCCCTGAAACTACAGTGTCTTGGACTGAAGAGGAGCTACTGTTCTTCTCAGTTTCCTAAGCAGAGTTGAACTAGATATGGCCCGTGTGTGTAGGAAGCACAGTTCTTTTGTTCTGAGCAAGCACACTGTTCGGACCCCATAGGAAGCACAGTAGAGTAGAAGAGTGCTCTTTTCTCAAAAGCAGAGTGTGTTTCATGTAAGGCGAGCTATCATTTGTTTCCCAGTCCTAAATGGAGTTGAATCACATGCAGTTTCTGGTTCTATGAGCAATAGTTGTTTTCTGGTAAGGAAAGTCACTATTGCGCTCCCATTGCCATACACAGTGCAAATAGCACTCGCGTCAGTTCCCAGCAAGTACAGTGTTTCGGACTGCAGAGGAGGTACTGCTCTTGTCAGTTTCCTAAGCAGAGTTGAACTAGTTATGGCCCGTGTGTAGGAAGCACAGTTCTTTTGTTCTGACCAAGCTCACTGTTATGGCCATATAGGAAACAGTAGAGTAGAAGAGTGTTCTTTTCTCTAAAGCAGAGTGTGTTTCTTGTAAGGCGAGCTAGCGTTTGTTTCCCAGTCCTAAATGGAGTTGAATCACATGCAGTTTCTAGTCCTACGAGCAAGAGTTGTTTTATGGTAAGAAGAGTCACTATTGCGCTACCATTGCCATACACAGGACAAATAGCACTGGCGTCTGTTCCCAGCAAGTACAGTGTATTGGACTGAAGAGGATCTACTGTTCTTGTCAGGTTCCTAAGCAGAATTGAACTAGATATGGCCGTGTGTGTAGGAAGCACAGTTCTTTTGTTCTGAGCAAGCTCACTGTTCGGACACCATAGGAAACACAGTAGAGAAGAAGAGTGCTCTTTTCTCAAAAGCAGAGTGTGTTTCTTGTAAGTCGAGCTAACGTTTGTTTCCCAGTCCTAAACGGAGTTGAATCACATGCAGTTTCTGGTCCTAAGAGCAAGAGTTGTTTTCGGGTAAGGAAAGTCACTATTGTGCTCCCCTTGCCATACACAGTGCAAATAGCTCCCGCGTCTGTTCCCAGCAAGTACAGTGTATCGGACTGAAGAGGAGCTACTGTTCTTGTCAGTTTCCTAAGCAGAGTTGAACATGATATGGCCCGTGTGTGTAGGAAGCACAGTTCTTATGTTCTGAGCAAGCTCACTGTTCTGGCCGTATAGGAAACACAGAAGAGTAGAAGCGTGCTCTTTTCTCAAAAGTAGAGTGTGTTTTTGTAAGGCAAGCTAGCGTTTGTTTCCTAGTCCTAAATGGAGTTGAATCCCATGCAGTTTCTGGTCCTACGAACAAGAGTTGTTTTCTGGTAAGTAAAGTCTCTATCGTGCTCCCATTGCCCTACACAAGGCAAATAGCACTTGCGTCTTTTCCCAGCATGTACGGTGTATCGGACTGAAGAGGAGCTACTGTTCTTGTCAGTTTCCTAAGCAGAGTTGAACTAGATATGGCCCGTGTGTAGGAAGCACAGTTCTTTTGTTCTGAGCAAGCTCAATGTTCTGGCCCTATAGGAAACACAGTAGAGTAGAAGAGTGCTCTTTTCTCCAAAGCAGAGTGTGTTTCTTGTAAGGTGAGCTAGCTTTTGTTTCCCAGTACTAAATGGAGTTGAATCACATGCCGTTTCTGGTCCTACGAGCAAGAGTTGTTTTATGGTAAGAAGAGTCACTATTGCGCTGCCATTGCCATACACAGGACAAATAGCACTGGCGTCTGTTCCCAGGAAGTACAGTGTATTGGACTGAAGAGGATCTACTGTTCTTGTCAGGTTCCTTAGCAGAATTGAACTAGTTATGGCCGTGTGTGTAGGAAGCACAGTTCTTTTGTTCTGAGCAAGCTCACTGTTCAGAGCCAATAGGAAACACAGTAGAGTAGAAGAGTGCTCTTTTCTCAAAAGCAGAGTGTGTTTCTTGTCAGGCGAGCTAGCGTTTGTTTCCCAGTCCTAAATGGAGTTGAGTCACATGCAGTTTTTTGTCCTACGAGCAAGAGTTGTTTTCTGGTAAGACGAGTCACTATTGTGCTCCAATTGCCATACACAGTGCAAATAGCACTCGCGTCTGTTCCCCGAAAGTACAGTGTATTGGACTGAAGAGGAACTACTGTTCTTCTCAGTTTCCTAAGCAGAGTTGAACTAGATATGGCCCGTGTGTGTAGGAAGCACAGTTCTTTTGTTCTGAGCAAGCTCACTGTTCGGACCCCATAGGAAGCACAGTAGAGTAGAAGAGTGCTCTTTTCTCAAAAGCAGAGTGTGTTTCATGGAAGGCGAGCTAGCATTTGTATCCCAGTCCGAAATGGAGTTGAATCACATGCAGTTTCTGGTCCTATGAACAAGAGTTGTTTTCTGGTAAGGAAAGTCACTATTGCGCTCCCATTGCCATACACAGTGCAAATAGCACTCGCGTCTGTTCCCAGCAAGTACAGTGTTTCGGACTGAAGAGGAGCTACTGTTCTTGTCAGGTTCCTAAGCAGAGTTGAAATAGTTATGGCCCGTGTGTAGGAAGCACAGTTCTTTTGTTCTGACCAAGCTCACTCTTCTGGCCATATAGGAAACACAGTAGAGTAGAAGAGTGCTCTTTTCTCTAAAGCAGAGTGTGTTTCTTGTAAGGCGAGCTAGCGTTTGTTTCCCAGTCCTAAATGGAGTTGAATCACATGCAGTTTCTGGTCCTAAGAGCAAGAGTTGTTTTCTGGTAAGGAAAGTCACTATTACGCTCCCCTTGCCATACACAGTGCAAATAGCTCTCGCGTCTGTTCCCAGCAAGTACAGTGTATCGGACTGAAGAGGAGCTACTGTTCTTGTCAGTTTCCTAAGCAGAGTTGAACATGATATGGCCCGTGTGTGTAGGAAGCACAGTTCTTATGTTCTGAGCAAGCTCACTGTTCTGGCCCTATAGGAAAAACATTAGAGTAGAAGCGTGCTCTTTTCTCAAAAGCAGAGTGTGTTTTTGTAAGGCGAGCTAGCGTTTGTTTCCTAGTTAAATGGAGTTGAATCCCATGCAGTTTCTGGTCCTACGAACAAGAGTTGTTTTCTGGTAAGGAAAGTCACTATTGCGCTCTCATTGCTCTACACAAGGCAAATAGCACTCGCGTCTTTTCCCAGCAAGTACAGTGTATTGGACTGAATAGGATCTACTGTTCTTGTCAGTTTCCTAAGCAGAGTTGAACTAGATATGGCCCGAGTGAAGGAAGCACAGTTCTTTTGTTCTGAGCAAGCTCACTGTTCTGTCCCTATAGGAAACACAGTAGAGTAGAAGAGTGCTCTTTTCTCTAAAGCAGAGTGTGTTTCTTGTAAGGTGAGCTAGCTTTTGTTTCCCAGTCCTAAATGGAGTTGAATCACATGCAGTTTCTGGTCCTACGAGCAAGAGTTGTTTTATGGTAAGAAGAGTCACTATTGCGCTGCCATTGCCATACACAGGACAAATAGCACTGGCGTCTGTTCCCAGGAAGTACAGTGTATTGGACTGAAGAGGATCTACTGTTCTTGTCAGGTTCCTAGGCAGAATTGAACTAGTTATGGCCGTGTGTGTAGGAAGCACAGTTCTTTTGTTCTGAGCAAGCTCACTGTTCAGACCCAATAGGAAACACAGTAGAGTAGAAGAGTGCTCTGTTCTCAAAAGCAGAGTGTGTTTCTTGTAAGGCGAGCTAGCGTTTGTTTCCCAGTCCTAAATGCAGTTGAGTCACATGCAGTTTTTTGTCCTACGAGCAAGAGTTGTTTTCTGGTAAGACGAGTCACTATTGTGCTCCAATTGCCATACACAGTGCAAATAGCACTCGCGTCTGTTCCCTGAAAGTACAGTGTCTTGGACTGAAGAGGAGCTACTGTTCTTCTCAGTTTCCTAAGCAGAGTTGAACTAGATATGGCCCGTGTGTGTAGGAAGCACAGTTCTTTTCTTCTGAGCAAGCTCACTGTTCGGACCCCATAGGAAGCACAGTAGAGTAGAAGAGTGCTCTTTTCTCAAAAGCAGAGTGTGTTTCTTGTAAGGCGAGCTAACGTTTGTTTCCCAGTCCTAAATGGACTTGAATCACATGCAGTTTCTGGTCCTAAGAGCAAGAGTTGTTTTCGGGTAAGGAAAGTCACTATTGTGCTCCCCTTGCCATACACAGTGCAAATAGCTCCCGCGTCTGTTCCCAGCAAGTACAGTGTATCGGACTGAAGAGGAGCTACTGTTCTTGTCAGTTTCCTAAGGAGAGTTGAACATGATATGGCCCGTGTGTGTAGGAAGCACAGTTCTTATGTTCTGAGCAAGCTCACTGTTGTGGCCGTATAGGAAACACAGTAGAGTAGAAGCGTGCTCTTTTCTCAAAAGTAGAGTGTGTTTTTGTAAGGCAAGCTAGCGTTTGTTTCCTAGTCCTAAATGGAGTTGAATCCCATGCAGTTTCTGGTCCTACGAACAAGAGTTGTTTTCTGGTAAGGAAAGTCTCTATTGCGCTCCCATTGCCCTACACAAGGCAAATAGCACTTGCGTCTTTTCCCAGCATGTACGGTGTATCGGACTGAAGAGGAGCTACTGTTCTTGTCAGTTTCCTAAGCAGAGTTGAACTAGATATGGCCCGTGTGTAGGAAGCACAGTTCTTTTGTTCTGAGCAAGCTCACTGTTCTGGCCCTATAGGAAACACAGTAGAGTAGAAGAGTGCTCTTTTCTCCAAAGCAGAGTGTGTTTCTTGTAAGGTGAGCTAGCTTTTGTTTCCCAGTCCTAAATGGAGTTGAATCACATGCAGTTTTTGGTCCTACGAGGAAGAGTTGTTTTATGGTAAGAAGAGTCACTATTGCGCTGCCATTGCCATACACAGGACAAATAGCACTGGCGTATGTTCCCAGGAAGTACAGTGGATCGGACTGAAGAGGATCTACTGTTCTTGTCAGGTTCCTAAGCAGACTTGAACTAGATATGGCCGTGTGTGTAGGAAGCACATTTCTTTTGTTCTGAGCAAGCTCACTGTTCTGGCCCAATAGGAAACACAGTAGATTAGAAGAGTGCTCTTTTCTCAAATGCAGAGTGTGTTTCTTGTAAGGTGAACTAGCTTTCGTTTCCCAGTCCTAAATGGAGTTGAATCACATGCAGTTTAAGGTCCTACGACAAGAGTTGTTCTGGTAAGACAAGTCAATATTGGGCTCCAATTGCCATACACAGTGCAAATATCACTTGCGTCTGTTCCCCGCATGTACAGTGTATTGGACTGAAGAGGATCTATTGTTCTTGTCAGTTTCCTAAGCAGAGTTGAACTAGATATGGCCCGTGTGTAGGAAGCACAGTTCTTTTGTTCTGAGCAAGCTCACTGTTTGGAACCCATAGTAAACACAGTAGAGTAGAAGAGTGCTCTTTTCTCTAAAGCAGATTGTGTTTCTTGTAAGGCGAGCTAGCATTGGCTTCCCAGTTCTAAATGGAGAGGAATCACATGCAGTTTCTGGTCCTATGAGCAAGAGTTGTTTTCTGGTAAGGAAAGTCACTATTGTGCTCCCATTGCCATACACAGTGCAAAGAGCACTCGCGTCTGTTCCCAGCAAGTACAGTGTACCGGACTGAAGAGGAGCTACTGTTCTTGTCAGTTTCCTAAGCAGAGTTGAACTAGATATGGCCCGTGTGTAGGAAGCACAGTTCTTTTGTTCTGAGCAAGCTCACTGTTCTGGCCCCATAGGAAACACAGTAGAGTAGAAGAGTGCTCTTTTCTCAAAAGCAGAGTGTGTTTCATGTAAGGCGAGCTAGCATTTGTTTCCCAGTCCTAAATGGAGTTGAGTCACATACAGTTTTTGTCCTACGAGCAAGAGTTGTTTTCTGGTAAGACGAGTCACTATTGTGCTCCAATTGCCATACACAGTGCAAATAGCACTCGCGTCTGTTCCCCGAAAGTACAGTGTCTTGGACTGAAGAGGAGCTATTGTTCTTCTCAGTTTCCTAAGCAGAGTTGAACTAGATATGGCCCGTGTGTAGGAAGCACAGTTCTTTTGTTCTGAGCAAGGTCACTGTTCGGACCCCATAGGAAGCACAGTAGAGTAGAAGAGTGCTCTTTTCTCAAAAGCAGAGTGTGTTTCATGTAAGGCGAGCTAGCATTTGTATCCCAGTCCTAAATGGAGTTGAATCACATGCAGTTTCTGGTTCTATGAGCAATAGTTGTTTTCTGGTAAGGAAAGTCACTATTGTGCTCCCATTGCCATACACAGTGCAAATAGCACTCGCGTCAGTTCCCAGCAAGTACAGTGTTTCGGACTGAAGAGGAGCTACTGTTCTTGTCAGTTTCCTAAGCAGAGTTGAACTAGTTATGGCCCGTGTGTAGGAAGCACAGTTCTTTTGTTCTGACCAAGCTCACTGTTATGGCCATATAGGAAACACAGTAGAGTAGAAGAGTGCTCTTTTCTCTAAAGCAGAGTGTGTTTCTTGTAAGGCGAGCTAGCGTTTGTTTCCCAATCCTAAATGAAGTTGAATCACATGCAGTTTCTAGTCCTACGAGCAAGAGTTGTTTTATGGTAAGAAGAGTCACTATTGCGCTACCATTACCATATACAGGACAAATAGCACTGGCGTCTGTTCCCAGCAAGTACAGTTTATTGGACTGAAGAGGATCTACTGTTCTTGTCAGGTTTCTAAGCAGAATTGAACTAGATATGGCCGTGTGTGTAGGAAGCACAATTCTTTTGTTCTGAGCAAGCTCACTGTTCGGACACCATAGGAAACACAGTAGAGTAGAAGAGTGCTCTTTTCTCAAAAGCAGAGTGTGTTTCTTGTAAGGCGAGCTAGCATTTGTTTCCAGTCCTAAAGGAGTTGAATCACATGCAGTTTCTGGTCCTAAGAGCAAGAGTTGTTTTCTGGTAAGGAAATGCACTATTGTGCTCCCCTTGCCATACACAGTGCAAATAGCTCCCGCGTCTGTTCCCAGCAAGTACAGTGTATCGGACTGAAGAGGAGCTACTGTTCTTGTCAGTTTCCTAAGCAGAGTTGAACATGATATGACCCGTGTTTGTAGGAAGCACAGTTCTTATGTTCTGAGCAAGCTCACTGTTCTGGCCCTATAGGAAACACAGTAGAGTAGAAGAGTGCTCTTTCCACAAAAGCAGAGTGTGTTTCTTGTAAGGTGAGCTAGCTTTTGTTTCCCAGTCCTAAATGGAAATGAATCACATGCAGTTTCTGGTCCTACAAGCAAGACATGTTTTATAGTAAGAAGAGTCACTATTGCGCTGCCATTGCCATACACAGGACAAAGAGCACTGGCGTCTGTTCCCAGCAAGTACAGTGTATTGGACTGAAGAGGATCTACTGTTCTTGTCAGGTTCCTAAGCAGAATTGAACTAGATATGGTCGTGTATGTAGGAAGCACAGTTCTTTTGTTCTGAGCAGGCTCACTGTTCGGACCCCATAGGAAACACAGTAGAGTAGAAGATTGCTATTTTCTCAAAAGCAGAGTGTGTTTCTTGTAAGGCGAGCTAGCGTTTGTTTCCCAGTCCTAAATGGAGTTGAGTCACATGCAGTTTTGTGTCCTACGAGCAAGAGTTGTTTTCTGGTAAGACGAGTCACTATTGTGCTCCAATTGCCATACACAGTGCAAATAGCACTCGCGTCTGTTCCCCGAAAGTACAGTGTATTGGACTGAAGAGGAGCTACTGTTCTTCTCAGTTTCCTAAGCAGAGTTGAACTAGATATGGCCCGTGGGTGTAGGAAGCACAATTCTTTTGTTCTGAGCAAGCTCACTGTTCGGACCCCATAGGAAGCACAGTAAAGTAGAAGAGTGCTCTTTTCTCAAAAGCAGAGTGTGTTTCATGGAAGGCGAGCTAGCATTTGTATCCCAGTCCGAAATGGAGTTGAATCACATGCAGTTTCTGGTCCTGTGAGCAAGAGTTTTTTTCTGGTAGGGAAAGTCACTATTGCGCTCCCATTGCCATACACAGTGCAAATAGCACTCGCGTCTGTTCCCAGCAAATACAGTGTTTCGGACTGAAGAGGAGCTACTGTTCTTGTCAGTTTCCTAAGCAGAGTTGAACTAGTTATGGCCCGTGTGTAGGAAGCACAGTTCTTTTGTTCTGACCAAGCTCACTGTTCTGGCCATATAGGAAACACAGTAGAGTAGAAGAGTGCTCTTTTCTCTAAAGCAGAGTGTGTTTCTTGTAAGGCGATCTAGCGTTTGTTTCCCAGTCCTAAATGGAGTTGAATCACATGCAGTTTCTAGTCCTACGTGCAAGAGTTGTTTTATGGTAAGAAGAGTCACTATTGCGCTCCCCTTACCATACACAGTGCAAATAGCACTCGCGTCTGTTCCCAGCAAGTACAGTGTATCGGACTGAAGAGGAGCTACTGTTCTTGTCAGTTTCCTAAGCAGAGTTGAACTAGATATGACCCGTGTGTAGGAAGCACAGTTCTTTTGTTCTGAGCAAGCTCACTGTTCTGGCCCTATAGGAAACACAGTAGAGTAGAAGAGTGCTCTTTTCTCTAAAGCAGAGTGTGTTTTTGTAAGGTGAGCTAGCGTTTGTTTCCTAGTTAAATGGAGTTGAATCACATGCAGTTTCTGGTCCTACGAACAAGAGTTGTTTTCTGGTAAGGAAAGTCACTATTGCGCTCCCATTGCCCTACACAAGGCAAATAGCACTCGTGTCTTTTCCCAGCAAGTACAGTGTATTGGACTGAATAGGAGCTACTGTTCTTGTCAGTTTCCTAAGCAGAGTTGAACTAGATATGGTCCGTGTGCGTAGGAAGCACAGTTCTTTTGTTCTGAGCAAGCTCACTGTTTGGACCCCATAGGAAACACAGTAGAGTAGAACAGTGCTCTTTTCTCTAAAGCAGAGTGTGTTTCTTGTAAGGAGAGCTAGCGTTTGTTTCCCAGTCCTAAATGGAGTTGAGTCACATGCAGTTTCTGGTCCTACGAGCAAGAGTTGTTTTCTGGTAAGGAAAGTCACTATTGTGCTCCCATTGCCATACACAGTGCAAATCGCACATGCGTCTGTTCCCAGCAAGTACAGTGTATTGGACTGAAGAGGAGCTACTGTTCTTGTCAGTTTCCTAAGCAGAATTGAACTAGATATGGCCGTGTGTGTAGGAAGCACAGTTCTTTTGTTCTGAGCAAGCTCACTGTTCGGACCATATAGGAAGCACAGTAGAGTAGAAGAGTGCTCTTTTCTCAAAAGTATAGTGTGTTTCTTGTAAGGCGAGCGAGCATTTGTTTCCCAGTCCTAAATGGAGTTGAATCACATGCAGTTTCTGGTCCTATGAGCAAAGGTTGTTTTATGGTAAGAAGAGTCACTATTGCGCTGCCATTGCCATACACAGGACAAAGAGCACTGGCGTCTGTTCCCAGGAAGTACAGTGTATTGGACTGAAGAGGATCTACTGTTCTTGTCAGGTTCCTAAGCAGAATTGAACTAGTTATGGCCGTGTGTGTAAATGGCACAGTTCTTTTGTTCTGAGCAAGCTCACTGTTCAGACACAATAGGAAACACAGTAGAGTAGAAGAGTGCTCTTTTCTCAAAAGCAGAGTGTGTTTCTTGTAAGGCGAGCTAGCGTTTGTTTCCCAGTCCTAAATGGAGTTGAGTCACATGCAGTTTTTTGTCCTACGAGCAAGAGTTGTTTTCTGGTAAGACGAGTCACTATTGCGCTGCCATTGCCATACACAGGACAAATAGCAGTGGTGTCTGTTCCCAGCAAGTACAGTGTATTGGACTGAAGAGGATCTACTGTTCTTGTCAGGTTCCTAAGCAGACTTGAACTAGATATAGCCGTGTGTGTAGGAAGCACATTTCTTTTGTTCTGAGCAAGCTCACTGTTCTGGCCCAATAGGAAACACAGTACAGTAGAAGAGTGCTCTTTTCTCAAAAGCAGAGTGTGTTTCTTGTAAGGTGAGCTAGCTTTTGTTTCCCAGTCCTAAATGGAGTTGAATCACATGCAGTTTCTGGTCCTACGAGCAAGAGTTGTTTTCTGGTAAGACAAGTCACTATTGGGCTCCAATTGCCATACACAGTGCAAATAGCACTTGCGTCTGTTCCCCGCAAGTACAGTGTATTGGACTGAAGAGGATCTATTGTTCTTGTCAGTTTCCTAAGCAGAGTTGAACTAGAAATGGCCCGTGTGTGTAGGAATCACAGTTCTTTTGTTCTGAGCAAGCTCACTGTTCAGACACCATAGGAAACACAGTAGAGTAGATGAGTGCTCTTTTCTCAAAAGCAGAGTGTGTTTCTTGTAAGGCGAGCTAGCGTTTGTTTCCCAGTTCTAAATGGAGTTGAATCACATGCAGTTTCTGGTCCTACGAGCAAGAGTTGTTTACTGGTAAGGAAAGTCACTATTGCGCTCCCCTTGCCATACACATTGCAAATAGCTCTCGCGTCTGTTCCCAGCAAGTACAGTGTATCAGACTGAAGAGGAGCTACTGTTCTTGTCAGTTTCCTAAGCAGAGGTGAACTAGATATGGCCCGTGTGTGTAGGAAGCACAGTTCTTATGTTCTGAGCAAGTTCACTCTTCTGGCCCTCTAGGAAACACAGTAGAGTAGAAGAGTGCTCTTTTCTCAAAAGCAGTGTGTGTTTTTGTAAGGCGAGCTAGCGTTTGTTTCCTAGTTCTAAATGGAGTTGAATCCCATGCAGTTTCTCGTCCTATGAACAAGAGTTGTTTTCTGGTAAGGAAAGTCACTATTGCGCTCCCAATGCCCTTCACAAGGCAAATAGCACTCGCGCATTTTCCCAGCAAGTACAGTGTATTGGACTGAATAGGAGCTACTCTTCTTTTCAGTTTACTAAGCAGAGTTGAACTAGATATGGTCCGAGTGTAGGAAGCACAGTTCTTTTGTTCTGAGCAAGCTCACTGTTTGGACCCCATAGGAAACACAGTAGAGTAGAAGAGTGCTCTTTTCTCTAAAGCAGAGTGTGTTTCTTGTAAGGCAAGCTACCGTTTGTTTCCCAGTCCTAAATGGAGTTGAATCACATGCAGTTTCTAGTCCTACGAGCAAGAGTTGTTTTCTGGTAAGAAGAGTCACTATTGTGCTGTCATTGCCATAGCACTGGCGTCTGTTCCCAGCAAGTACAGTGTATTGGACTGAAGAGGATATACTGTTCTTGTCAGGTTCCTAAGCAGAATTGAACTAGATATGGTCGTGTATGTAGGAAGCACAGTTCTTTTGTTCTGAGCAGGCTCACTGTTCGGACCCAATAGGAAACACAGTAGAGTAGAAGATTGCTATTTTCTCAAAAGCAGAGTGTGTTTCTTGTAAGGCGAGCTAGCGTTTGTTTCCCAGTCCTAAATGGAGTTGAGTCACATGCAGTTTTTTGTCTAACGAGCAAGAGTTGATTTCTGGTAAGACGAGTCACTATTGTGCTCCAATTGCCATACACAGTGCAAATAGCACTCGCGTCTGTTCCCCACCAGTACAGTGTATTGGCCTGAAGAGGAGCTACTGTTCTTGTTGGTTTCCTAAGCAGAGTTGAACTAGATATGGCCCGTGTGTGTAGTAAGCACAGTTCTTTTGTTCTGAGCAAGCTCACTCTTCGGACCCACTAGGAAACACAATAGAGTAGAAGAGTGCTCTTTTCTCAAATGCAGAGTGTGTTTCATGTAAGGCGAGCTAGCATTTGTTTCCCAGTCCTAAATGGAGTTGAATCACATGCAGTTTCTGGTCCTACGAGCAAGAGTTGTTTTCTGGTAAGAAGAGTCACTATTGCGCTGCCATTGCCATAAACAGGACTAATAGCACTGGCGTCTGTTCCCAGCAAGTACAGTGTATTGGACTGTAGAGGATCTACTGTTCTTGTCAGGTTCCTAAGCAGACTTGAACTAGATATGGCCGTGTGTGTAGGAAGCACAGTTCTTTTGTTCTGAGCAAGCTCACTGTTCGGACCCTAGAGGAAACACAGTAGAGTAGAAGAGTGCTCTTTTCTCAAAAGCAGAGTGTGTTTCTTGTAAGGCGAGCTAGCGTTTGTTTCCCAGTCCTAAATAGAGTTGAGTCACATGCAGTTTTTTGTCCTACGAGCAAGAGTTGTTTTCTGGTAAGAGGAGTCACTATTGTGCTCCCATTGCCATACACAATGCAAATAGCACTCGCGTCTGTTCCCCGCAAGTACAGTGTATTGGACGGAAGAGGAGCTACTGTTCTTGTCAGTTTCCTAAGCAGAGTGGAAATAGATATGGCCGTGTGTGTAGGAAGCACAGTTCTTTTGTTCTGAGCAAGCTCACTGTTTGGACCCCATAGGAAACACAGTAGAGTAGAAGAGTGCTCTTTTCTCTAAAGCAGAGTGTGTTTCTTGTAAGGCGAGCTAGCGTTTGTTTACAGTCCTAAATGGAGTTGAATCACATGCAGTTTCTGGTCCTAAGAGCAAGAGTTGTTTTCTGGTAAGGAAATGCACTGTTGTGCTCCCCTTGCCATACACAGTGCAAATAGCTCCCGCGTCTGTTCCCAGCAAGTACAGTGTATCGGACTGAAGAGGAGCTACTGTTCTTGTCAGTTTCCTAAGCAGAGTTGAACATGATATGGCCCGTGTGTGTAGGAAGCACAGTTCTTATGTTCTGAGCAAGCTCACTGTTCTGGCCCTATAGGAAACACAGTAGAGTAGAAGCGTGCTCTTTTCTCAAAAGCAGAGTGTGTTTTTGTAAGGCAAGCTAGCATTTGTTTCCTAGTTAAATGGAGTTGAATCCCATGCAGTTTCTGGTCCTACGAACAAGAGTTGTTTTCTGGTAAGGAAAGTCTCTATTGCGCTCCCATTGCCATACACAGTGCAAATAGCACTCGCGTCTGTTCCCATGAAATACAGTGTTTCGGACTGAATAGGAGCTACTGTTCTTGTCAGTTTCCTAAGCAGAGTTGAACTAGTTATGGCCCGTGTGTAGGAAGCACAGTTCTTTTGTTCTGACCAAGCTCACTGTTCTGGCCATATAGGAAACACAGTAGAGTAGAAGAGTGCTCTTTTCTCTAAAGCAGAGTGTGTTTCTTGTAAGGCGAGCTAGCGTTTGTTTCCCAGTCCTAAATGGAGTTGAATCACATGCAGTTTCTAGTCCTACGAGCAAGAGTTGTTTTATGGTAAGTAGAGTCACTATTGCGCTCCCCTTGCCATACACAGTGCAAATAGCACTCGCGTCTGTTCCCAGCAAGTACAGTGTATCAGACTGAAGAGGAGCAACTGTTCTTGTCAGTTTCCTAAGCAGAGTTGAACTAGATATGGCCCATGTGTAATAAGCACAGTTCTTTTGTTCTGAGCAAGCTCACTGTTCTGGCCCTATAGGAAACACAGTAGAGTAGAAGAGTGCTCTTTTCTTTAAAGCAGAGTGTGTTTCTTGTAAGGCGAGCTAGCGTTTGTTTCCCAGTCCTAAATGGAGTTGAATCAGATGCAGTTTTTGGTCCTAAGAGCAAGAGTTGTTTTCTGGTAAGGAAAGTCACTATTGTGCTCCCCTTGCCATACACAGTGCAAATAGCACTCGCGTCTGTTCCCAGCAAGTACAGTGTATTGGATTGAAGAGGAGCTACTGTTCTTGTAAGTTTCCTAAGCAGAGTTGAACATAATATGGCCCGTGTGTGTGTAGGAAGCACAGTTCTTATGTTCTGAGCAAGCTCACTGTTCTGGCCCTATAGGAAAAACAGTAGAGTAAAAGCGTGCTCTTTTCTCAAAAGCAGAGTGTGTTTTTGTAAGGCGAGCTAGCGTTTGTTTCCTAGTTAAATGGAGTTGAATCACATGCAGTTTCTGGTCCTAAGAACAAGAGTTGTTTTCTGGTAAGGAAAGTCACTATTGCGCTCCCATTGCCCTACACAAGGCAAATAGCACTCGCGTCTTTTCCCAGCAAGTACAGTGTATTGGACTGAATAGGAGCTACTGTTCTTGTCAGTTTCCTAAGCAGAGTTGAACTAGATATGGTCCGTGTGCGTAGGAAGCACAGTTCTTTTGTTCTGAGCAAGCTCACTGTTTGGACCCCATAGGAAACACAGTAGAGTAGAACAGTGCTCTTTTCTCTAAAGCAGAGTGTGTTTCTTGTAAGTAGAGCTAGCGTTTGTTTCCCAGTCCTAAATGGAGTTCAGTCACATGCAGTTTCTGGTCCTACGAGCAAGAGTTGTTTTCTGGTAAGGAAAGTCACTATTGTGCTCCCATTGCCATACACAGTGCAAATCGCACATGCGTCTGTTCCCAGCAAGTACAGTGTATTGGACTGAAGAGGAGCTACTGTTCTTGTCAGTTTCCTAAGCAGAATTGAACTAGATATGGCCGTGTGTGTAGGAAGCACAGTTCTTTTGTTCTGAGCAAGCTCACTGTTCGGACCATATAGGAAGCACAGTAGAGTAGAAGAGTGCTCTTTTCTCAAAAGCATAGTGTGTTTCTTGTAAGGCGAGCGAGCATTTGTTTCCCAGTCCTAAATGGAGTTGAATCACATGCAGTTTCTGCTCCTACGAGCAAGAGTTGTTTTATGGTAAGAAGAGTCACTATTGCGCTGCCATTGCCATACACAGGACAAAGAGCACTGGCGTCTGTTCCTAGGAAGTACAGTGTATTGGACTGAAGAGGATCTATTGTTCTTGTCAGGTTCCTAAGCAGAATTGAACTAGTTATGGCCGTGTGTGTAAATGGCACAGTTCTTTTTTTCTGAGCAAGCTCACTGTTCAGACACAATAGGAAACACAGTAGAGTAGAAGAGTGCTCTTTTCTCAAAAGCAGAGTGTGTTTCTTGTAAGGCGAGCTAGCGTTTGTTTCCCAGTCCTAAATGGAGTTGAGTCACATGCAGTTTTTTGTCCTACGAGCAAGAGTTGTTTTCTGGTAAGACGAGTCACTATTGCGCTGCCATTGCCATACACAGGACAAATAGCAGTGGTGTCTGTTCCCAGCAAGTACAGTGTATTGGACTGAAGAGGATCTACTGTTCTTGTCAGGTTCCTAAGCAGACTTGAACTAGATATAGCCGTGTGTGTAGGAAGCACATTTCTTTTGTTCTGAGCAAGCTCACTGTTCTGGCCCAATAGGAAACACAGTACAGTAGAAGAGTGCTCTTTTCTCAAAAGCAGAGTGTGTTTCTTGTAAGGTGAGCTAGCTTTTGTTTCCCAGTCCTAAATGGAGTTGAATCACATGCAGTTTCTGGTCCTACGAGC
The DNA here is from genome assembly GCF_949786415.1 of Peromyscus eremicus. NCBI lineage: Eukaryota > Metazoa > Chordata > Mammalia > Rodentia > Cricetidae > Peromyscus > Peromyscus eremicus. Next base: position 124,423 of record NW_026735089.1, read on the forward strand.
AAGAGTTGTTTTCTGGTAAGACAAGTCACTATTGGGCTCCAATTGCCATACACAGTGCAAATAGCACTCGCGTCTGTTCCCCGCAAGTACAGTGTATTGGACGGAAGAGGAGCTACTGTTCTTGTCAGTTTCCTAAGCACAGTAGAACTAGATATGGCCCGTGTGTGTAGGAAGCACAGTTCTTTTGTTCTTAGCAAGCTCACTGTTCGGACACCATAGGAAGCACAGTAGAGTAGAAGAGTGCTCTTTTCTCAAAAGCAGAGTGTGTTTCATGTAAGGCGAGCTAGAGTTTGTTTCCTACTCCTCAATGGAGTTGAATCACATGCAGTTTCTGGTCTTACGAGCAAGAGGTGTTTTCTGGTAAGGAAAGTCGCTATTGCGCTCCCCTTGCCATACACAGTGCAAATATCACTCGCGTCTGTTCCCAGCAAGTACAGTGTATCAGACTGAAGAGTAGCTACTGTTCTTGTCATTTTCCAAAGCAGAGTTGAACTAGATATGGCCCGTTTGTAGGAAGCACAGTTTTTTTTTTTCTGAGCAAGCTCACTTTTCGGAACACATAGGAAACACTGTAGAGTAGAAGAGTGCTCTTTCATCAAAAGCAGAGTGTGTTTCTTGGAAGTCGAGCTAGCGTTTGTTTCCCAGTCCTAAATGGAGTTGAATCACATGCAGTTTCTGGTCCTACGAGCAAGAGTTGTTTTCTGGTAAGTAAAGTCTCTATTGCGCTCCCATTGCCGTACACAGTGCAAATAGCACTCGCGTCTGTTCCCAGCAAGTACAGTGTATCGGACTGAAGAGGAGCTACTGTTTTTGTCAGTTTCCTAAGCAGAGTTGAACTAGATATGGCCCATGTGTAGGAAGCACAGTTCTTTTGTTCTGAGCAAGCTCACTCTTCTGGCCTATAGGAAACACTGTAGAGTAGAAGAGTGCTCTTTTCTCTAAAGCAGAGTGTGTTTCTTGTAAGGTGAGCTAGCTATTGTTTCCCAGTCCTAAATGGTGTTGAATCACATGCAGTTTCTGATCCTACGAGCAAGAGTTGTTTTCTGGTATGAAGAGTCACTATTGCGCTGCCATTGCCATGCACAGGACAAATAGCACTGGTGTCTGTTCCCAGCAGTTACAGTGTACTGGACTGAAGAGGATCTACTGTCCTTGTCAGGTTCCTAAGAGAATTGAACTAGATATGGCCGTGTGTAGAAAGCACAGTTCTTTGTTCTGAGCAAGCTCACAATTCTGGCCCTATAGGAAACACAGTAGAGTAGAAGAGTGCTCTTTACTCAAAAGCAGAGTGTGTTTCTTGGAAGTCGAGCTAGCGTTTGTTTCCCAGTCCCAAATGGAGTTGAGTCACATGCAGTTTTTTGTCCTACGAGCAAGAGTTGTTTTCTGGTAAGACAAGTCACTATTGTGCTCCAATTGCCATACACAGTGCAAATAGCACTCGCGTCTGTTCCCCGCAAGTACAGTGTATTGGACGGAAGAGGAGCTACTGTTCTTGTCAGTTTCCTAAGCAGAGTTGAACTAGATATGGCCCGTGTGTGTAGGAAGCACAGTTCTTTTGTTCTGAGCAAGCTCACTGTTCGGACCCCATAGGAAACACAGTATAATAGTAGAGTGCTCTTTTCTCAAAAGCACAGTGTGTTTCCTGTAAGGCGAGCTAGCGTTTGTTTCCCAGTCCTAAATGGAGTTGAATCACATGCAGTTTCTGGTCCTACGAGCAAGAGTTGTTTTCTGGTAAGAAGAGTCACTATTGCACTGCCATTGCCATACACAGGACAAATAGCACTGGCGTCTGTTCCCAGCAAGTACAGTGTATTGGACTGAAGAGTATCTAATGTTCTTGTCAGTTTCCTAAGCAGAGTTGAACTAGATATGGCCGTGTGTGTAGGAAGCACAGTTTTTTTGTTCTGAGCAAGCTCACTGTTTTGGCCCTATAGGAAACACAGTAGAGTAGAAGAGTGCTCTTTTCTCAAAAGCAGAGTGTGTTTCTTGTAAGGTGAGCTAGCGTTTGTTTCCCAGTCCTAAATGGAGTTGAGTCACATGCAGTTTTTTGTACTATGAGAAAAAGTTGTTTTCTGGTAAGACAAGTCACTATTGTGCTCCAATTGCCATACACAGTGCAAATAGCACTCGCGTCTGTTCCCCGCAAGTACATTGTATTGTACTGAAGAGGATCTACTGTTTTTGTCAGTTTCCTAAGCAGAGTTGAACTAGATATGGCCAGTGTGTGTAGGAAGTACAGTTCTTTTGTTCTGAGCAAGTTCACTGTTCGGACCCCATGGGAAGCACAGTAGAGTAGAAGAGTGCTCTTTTTTCAAAAGCAGAGTGTGTTTCATGTAAGGCGACCTAGCATTTGTTTCCCACTCCTAAGTGGAGTTGAATCACATGCAGTTTCTGGTCTTACGATCAAGAGTTGTTTTCTGGTAAGGAAAGTCACTATTGTGCTCCCATTGCCGTACAAAGTACAAATAACACTCGCGTCTGTTCCCAGCAAGTACAGTGTATCGGACTGAAGAGGAGCTACTGTTCTTGTTGGTTTCCTAAGCAGAGTTGAATTAGCTATGGCCCGTGTGTGTAGGAAGCACAGTTAGTTTGTTCTGTGCAAACTCACTGTTCGGACCCCATAGGAAACACAGTAGAGTAGAAGAGTACTCTTTTCTCAAAAGCAGAGTGTGTTTCATGTAAGTCGAGGTAGCATTTGTTTCCCAGTCCTAAATGGAGTTGAATCACATGCAGTTTCTGGTCCTGCGAGCAAGAGTTGTTTTCTGGTAAGGAATGTAACTATTGCGCTCCCATTGCCATACACAGTGCAAATAGCCCTCCTATCTGTTCCCAGCAAGTACAGTGTATTGGACTGCAAAGGAGCTACTCTTCTTCTCAGTTTCCTAAGCAGAGTTGAACTAGATATGGGCCGTGTGTGTAGGAAGTACTGTTCTTTTTTTCTGAGCAAGCTCACTGTTCTGGCCCCATAGGAAACACAGAAGAGTAGAAGAGTGCTCTTTTCTCAAAAGCAGAGTGTGTTTCATGTAAGGCGAGCTAGCATTTGTTACCCAGTCCTAAATGGAGTTGAATCACATGCAGTTTCTGGTCCTACGAGCAAGAGTTGTTTACTGGTAAGGAAAGTCACTATTGAGCTCCCCTTGCCATACACAGTGCAAATAGCTCTCGCGTCTGTTCCCAGCAAGTACAGTGTATCAGACTGAAGAGGAGCTACTCTTCTTGTCAGTTTCCTAAGCAGAGTTGAACTAGATATGGCCCGTGTGTGTAGGAAGCACAGTTCTTTTGTTCTGAGCAAGCTCACTGTTCGGACCCCATAGGAAGCACAGAAGATTAGAAGAGTGCTCTTTTCTCAAAAGCAGAGTGTGTTTCATGTAAGGCGAGCTAGCATTTGTTTCCCAGTCCTAAATGGAGTTGAATCACATGCAGTTTCTGGTCCTACGAACAAGAGTTGTTTTCTGGTAAGGAAAGTCACTATTGCGCTCCCTTTGCCATACACAGTGCAAATAGCACTCGCGTCTGTTCAAAGCAAGTACAGTGTATCGGACTGAAGAGGAGCTACTGTTCTTGTCAGTTTCCTAAGCAAAGTTGAACTAGTTATGGCCCGTGTGTAGGAAGCACAGTTCTTTTTTTCTGAGCAAGCTCACTGTTCTGGCCTTATAGGAAACACAGTAGAGTAGAAAAGTGCTCTTTTCTCAAAAGCAGAGTGTGTTTCTTGTAAAGCGAGCTAGAGTTTGTTTCCCAGTCCTAAATGGAGTTGAATCACATGAAGTTTCTGGTCCTAAGAGCAAGAGTTGTTTTCTGTTAAGAAGAGTAACTATTGCGCTGCCTTTGCCATACACAGGACAAATAGCACTGGCGTCTGTTCCCAGCAAGTACAGTGTATTGAACTGAAGAGGATCTACTGTACTTGTCAGGTTCCTAAGCAGACTTGAACTAGATATGGCCGTGTGAGTAGGAAGCACAGTTTTTTTGTTCTGAGCAAGCTCACTGTTGTGGACCTATAGGAAACAAAGTAGAGTAGAAGAGTGCTCTTTTATCAAAAGCAGAGTGTGTTTCTTGGAAGTCGAGCTAGCGTTTGTTTCCCAGTCCTAAATGGAGTTGAGTCACATGCAGTTTTTTGTCCTACGAGCAAGAGTTGTTTTCTGGTAAGACAAGTCACTATTGTGCTCCAATTGCCATACACAGGACAAATAGCACTGGCGTCTGTTCCCAGCAAGTACAGTGTATTGGACTGAAGAGGATCTACTGTTCTTGTCAGGTTCCTAAGCAGACTTGAACTAGATATGGCCGTGTGTGTAGGAAGCACAGTTTTTTTGTTCTCAGCAAGCTCACTGTTCGGAACACATAGGAAACACAGTAGAGTAGAAGAGTGCTCTTTTCTCTAAAGCAGAGTTTGTTTCTTGTAAGGCGAGCTAGCGTTTGTTTCCCAGTCCTAAATGGAGTTGAGTCACATGCAGTTTTTTGTCCTATGAGCAAAAGTTGTTTTCTGTAAATACAAGTCACTATTGTTCTCCAATTGCCATACACAATGCAAATAGCACTCGCGTCTGTTCCCCGCAAGTACAGTGTATTGGACGGAAGAGGAGCTACTGTTCTTGTCAGTTTCCTAAGCACAGTTGAACTAGATATGGCCCGTGTGTGTAGGAAGCACAGTTCTTTTGTTCTTAGCAAGCTCACTGTTCGGACACCATAGGAAACACAGTAGAGTAGAAGAGTGCTCTTTTCTCAAAAGCAGAGTGTGTTTCATGTAAGGCGAGCTAGAGTTTGTTTCCCAGTCCTAAATGGAGTTGAATCACATGCAGTTTCTGGTCTTACAAGCAAGAGGTTTTTTCTGGTAAGGAAAGTCACTATTGCGCTCCCATTGCCATACACAGTGCAAATAACACTCGCGTCTGTTCCCAGCAAGTACAGTGTATCAGACTGAAGAGGAGCTACTGTTCTTGTCATTTTCCAAAGCAGAGTTGAACTAGATATGGCCCGTGTGTAGGAAGCACATTTTTTTTTTCTGAGCAAGCTCACTTTTCGGAACACATAGGAAACACAGTAGAGTAGAAGAGTGCTCTTTTCTCAAAAGCAGAGTGTGTTTTTGTAAGGCGAGCTAGCGTTTGTTTCCTAGTCCTAAATGGAGTTGAATCACATGCAGTTTCTGGTCCTATGAACAAGAGTTGTTTTCTGGTAAGGAAAGTCACTATTGCGCTCCCATTGCCCTTCACAAGGCAAATAGCACTCGCGTCTTTTCCCAGCAAGTAAAGTGTATTGGACTGAATAGGAGCTACTTTTCTTTCAGTTTACTAAGCAGAGTTGAACTAGATATGGTCCGTGCATGTAGGAAGCACAGTTCTTTTGTTCTGAGCAAGCTCACTGTTTGGACACCGTAGGAAACACAGTAGAGTAGAAGAGTGCTCTTTTCTCAAAAGCAGAGTGTGTTTTTGTAAGGCGAGCTAGCATTTGTTTCCTAGTCCTAAATGGAGTTGAATCACATGCAGTTTCTGGTCCTAGGAACAAGAGTTGTTTTCTGGTAAGGAAAGTCACTATTGTGCTCCCATTGCCCTTCACAAGGCAAATAGCACTCGCGTCTTTTCCCAGCAAGTAAAGTGTATTGGACTGAAGAGGAGCTACTGTTCTTGTCAGTTTCCTAAGCAGAGTTGAACTAGATATGGCCAGTGTGTGTAGGAAGCACAGTTCTTTTGTTCTGAGCAAGCTCACAGTTCGGACCCCATAGGAAGCACAGAAGATTAGAAGAGTGCTCTTTTCTCAAAAGCAGAGTGTGTTTCATGTAAGGCGAGCTAGCATTTGTTTCCCACTCCTAAGTGGAGTTGAATCACATGCAGTTTCTGGTCCTACGATCAAGAGTTGTTTTCTGGTAAGGAAAGTCACTATTGCGCTCCCATTGCCGTACACAGTACAAATAGCACTCGCGTCTGTTCCCAGCAAGTACAGTGTATCGGACTGAAGAGGAGCTACTGTTCTTGTTGGTTTCCTAAGCAGAGTTGAACTAGATATGGCCCGTGTGTGTAGGAAGCACAGTTATTTTTTTCTGTGCAAACTCACTGTTCGGACCCCATAGGAAACACAGTAGAGTAGAAGAGTACTCTTTTCTCAAAAGCAGAGTGTGTTTCATGTATGCGAGCTAGCATTTGTTTCCCAGTCCTAAATGGAGTTGAATCACATGCAGTTTCTGGTCCTACGAGCAAGAGTTGTTTTCTGGTAAGGAAAGTCACTATTGCGCTCCCATTTCCGTACACAGTGCAAATAGCCCTCCCGTCTGTTCCCAGCAACTACAGTGTATTGGACTGAAGAGGAGCTACTGTTCTTCTCAGTTTCCTAAGCAGAGTTGAACTAGATGTGGCCCGTGTGTGTAGGAAGCACAGTTCTTCTTTTCTGAGCAAGCTCACTGTTCTGGCCCTATTGGAAACACAGTAGAGTAGAAGAGTGCTCTTTTCTCAAAAGCAGAGTGTGTTTCTTGTAAAGCGAGCTAGAATTTGTTTCCCAGTCCTAAATGGAGTTGAATCACATGCAGTTTCTGGTCCTACGAGCAAGAGTTGTTTTCTGGTAAGGAAAGTCACTATTGTGCTCCCATTGCCATACACAGTGCAAATAGCACTCGCGTCTGTTCCCAGCAAGTACAGTGAATCGGACTGAAGAGGAGCTACTGTTCTTGTCAGTTTCCTAAGCAGACTTGAACTAGATATAGCCGTGTGAGTAGGAAGCACATTTTTTTTTTTCTGAGCAAGCTCACTGTTCGGAACAGATAGGAAACACAGTAGAGTAGAAGAGTGCTCTTTTCTCAAAAGCAAAGTGTGTTTCTTGGAAGTTGAGCTAGCGTTTGTTTCCCAGTCCTAAATGGAGTTGAGTCACATGCAATTTTTTGTCCTACGAGCAAGACTTGTTTTCTGGTAAGGAAAGTCACTATTGTGCTCCCATTGCCATACACAGTGCAAATAGCACTCGCGTCTGTTCCCAGCAAGTACAGTGAATCGGACTGAAGAGGAGCTACTGTTCTTGTCAGTTTCATAAGCACAGTTGAACTAGATATGGCCCGTGTGTAGGAAGCACAGTTCTTTTGTTCTGAGCAAGCTCACAGTTCTGGCCCTATAGGAAACACAGTAGAGTAGAAGAGTGCTCTTTTCTCAAAAGCAGAGTGTGTTTCTTGTAAGGTGAGCTAGCATTTGTTTCCCAGTCCTAAATGGAGTTGAGTCACATGCAGTTTTTTGTCCTACGAGCAAGAATAGTTTTCTGGTCAGACGAGTCACTGTTGTGCTCCAATTGAAATACACAGTGCAAAGAGCACTCGCGTCTGTTCCCCACAAGTACAGTGTATTGGACTGAAGAAGATCTACAGTTCTTGTCCGTTTCCTATGCAGAGTTGAACTAGATATGGCCCGTGTGTGTAGGAAGCACAGTTCTTTTGTTCTGAGTAAGCTCACTGTTCGGACACCATAGGAAGCACAGAAGATTAGAAGAGTGCTCTTTTCTCAAAAGCAGAGTGTGTTTCATGTAAGTCGAGCTAGCATTTGTTTCCCAGTCCTAAATGGAGTTGAATCACATGCAGTTTCTTGTCCTACGATCAAGAGTTGTTTTCTGGTAAGGAAAGTCACTATTGCGCTCCCATTGCCATACACAGTGCAAATAGCTCTCGCGTCTTTTCCCAGCAAGTACAGTGTATCGGACTGAAGAGGAGCTACTGTTCTTGTCAGTTTCCTAAGCAAAGTTGAACTAGTTATGGCCCGTGTGTAGGAAGCACAGTTCTTTTTTTCTGAGCAAGCTCACTGTTCTGGCCCTATAGGAAACACAGTAGAGTAGAAGAGTGCTCTTTACTCAAAAGCAGAGTGTTTTTCTTGTAAAGCGAGCTAGAGTTTGTTTCCAGATCCTAAATGGAGTTGAATGACATGCAATTTCTGGTCCTACGAGCAAGAGTTGTTTTCTGGTAAGAAGAGTCACTATTGCGCTGCCATTGCCATACACAGGACAAATAGTACTGGCGTCTGTTCCCAGCAAGTACAGTGTATTGGACTGAAGAGGATATACTGTTCTTGTCAGGTTCCTAAGCAGACTTGAACTAGATATGGCCGTGTGAGTAGGAAGTTCAGTTTTTTTGTTCTGAGCAAGCTCACTTTTCGGAACACATAGGAAACACAGTAGAGTAGAAGAGTGCTCTTTTCTCAAAAGCAGAGTGTGTTTCATGTAAGGCGACCTAGCATTTGTTTCCCACTCCTAAGTGGAGTTGAATTCCATGCAGTTTCTGGTCCTACAATCAAGAGTTGTTTTCTGATATGGAAAGTCACTATTGCGCTCCTATTGCCGTACACAGTACAAATAGCACTCGCGTCTGTTCCCAGCAAGTACAGTGTATCAGACTGAAGAGGAGCTACTGTTCTTGTTGGTTTCCTAAGCAGAGTTGAACTAGATATGGCCCGTGTGTGTAGGAAGCACAGTTATTTTTTTCTGTGCAAACTCACTGTTCAGACCCCATAGGAAACACAGTAGAGTAGAAGAGTACTCTTTTCTCAAAAGCAGAGTGTGTTTCATGTATGCGAGCTAGCATTTGTTTCCCAGTCCTAAATGGAGTTGAATCACATGCAGTTTCTGGTCCTATGAGCAAGAGTTGTTTTCTGGTAAGGAAAGTAACTATTGCACTCCCATTGCCATACACAGTGCAAATAGCCCTCATGTCTGTTCCCAGCAAGTACAGTGTATTGGACTGCAAAGGAGCTACTGTTCTTCTCAGTTTCCTAAGCAAAGTTGAACTAGATATGGGCCGTGTGTAGGAAGTACAGTTCTTTTTTTCTGAGCAGGCTCACTGTTCTGGCCCTATAGGAAACACAGAAGAGTAGAAGAGTGCTTTTTTCTCAAAAGCAGAGTGTGTTTCATGTAAGGCGAGCTAGCATTTGTTTCCCAGTCCTAAATGGAGTTGAATCACATGCAGTTTCTGGTCCTACGAGCAAGAGTTATTTACTGGTAAGGAAAGTCACTATTGAGCTCCCCTTGCCATACACAGTGCAAATAGCTCTCGCGTCTGTTCCCAGCAAGTACAGTGTATCAGACTGAAGAGGAGCTACTGTTCTTGTCAGTTTCCTAAGCAGACTTGAACTAGATATGGCCCGTTTGTAGGAAGCACAGTTTTTTTTTTCTGAGCAAGCTCACTTTTCGGAACACATAGGAAACACAGTAGAGTAGAAGAGTGCTCTTTTCTCAAAAGCAGAGTGTGTTTTTGTAAGGCGAGCTAGCGTTTGTTTCCTAGTCCTAAATGGAGTTGAATCACATGCAGTTTCTGGTCCTATGAACAAGAGTTGTTTTCTGGTAAGGAAAGTCACTACTGCGCTCCCATTGCCCTTCACAAGGCAAATAGCACTCGCGTCTTTTCCCAGCAAGTAAAGTGTATTGGACTGAATAGGAGCTACTTTTCTTGTCAGTTTACTAAGCAGAGTTGAACTAGATATGGTCCGTGCGTGTAGGAAGCACAGTTCTTTTGTTCTGACCAAGTTCACTGTTTGGACCCCATAGAAAACACAGTAGAGTAGAAGAGTGCTCTTTTCTCAAAAGCAGAGTGTGTTTCTTGGAAGTCGAGCTAGCGTTTGTTTCCCAGTCCTAAATGGAATTGAGTCACATACAGTTTTTTGTCCTATGAGCAAGAGTTGTTTTCTGGTAAGACAAGTCACTATTGTGCTCCAATTGCCATACACAGTGCAAATAGCACTCGCGTCTGTTCCCCGCAAGTACAGTGTGTTGGACGGAAGAGGAGCTACTGTTCTTGTCAGTTTCCTAAGCACAGTTGAACTAGATATGGCCCGTGTGTGTAGGAAGCACAGTTCTTTTGTTCTTAGCAAGCTCACTGTTCGGACACCATAGGAAACACAGTAGAGTAGAAGAGTGCTCTTTTCTCAAAAGCAGAGTGTGTTTCATGTAAGGCGAGCTACAGTTTGTTTCCTACTCCTCAATGGAGTTGAATCACATGCAGTTTCTGGTCTTACGAGCAAGAGGTTTTTTCTGGTAAGGAAAGTCACTATTGCGCTCCCATTGCCATACACAGTGCAAATAACACTCGCGTCTGTTCCCAGCAAGTACAGTGTATCAGACTGAAGAGGAGCTACTGTTCTTGTCATTTTCCAAAGCAGAGTTGAACTAGATATGGCCCGTGTGTAGGAAGCACAGTTTTTTTTTTTTCTGAGCAAGCTCACTTTTCGGAACACATAGGAAACACAGTAGAGTAGAAGAGTGCTCTTTTCTCAAAAGCAGAGTGTGTTTTTGTAAGGCGAGCTAGCGTTTGTTTCCTAGTCCTAAATGGAGTTGAATCACATGCAGTTTCTGGTCCTATGAACAAGAGTTGTTTTCTGGTAAGGAAAGTCACTATTGCGCTCCCATTGCCCTTCACAAGGCAAATAGCACTCGCGTCTTTTCCCAGCAAGTAAAGTGTATTGGACTGAATAGGAGCTACTTTTCTTGTCAGTTTACTAAGCAGAGTTGAACTAGATATGGTCCGTGCGTGTAGGAAGCACAGTTCTTTTTTTCTGAGCAAGTTCACTGTTTGGACCCCATAGGAAACACAGTAGAGTAGAAGAGTGCTCTTTTCTCAAAAGCAGAGTGTGTTTCTTGTAAAGCGAGCTAGTGTTTGTTTCCCAGTTTTAAATGGAGTGGAATCACATGCACTTTCTGGTCCTACGAGCAAGAGTTGTTTTCTGGTAAGAAGAGTCACTATTGAGCTGCCATTGCCATACACAGGACAAATAGCACTGGCGTCTGTTCCCAGCAAGTACAGTGTATTGGACTGAAGAGGATCTACTGTTCTTTTCAGGTTCCTAAGCAGACTTGAACTAGATATGGCCGTGTGAGTAGGAAGCACAGTTTTTTTGTTCTGAGCAAGCTCACTTTTCGAACACATAGGAAACACAGTAGAGTAGAAGAGTGCTCTTTTATCAAAAGCAGAGTGTGTTTCTTGGAAGTCGAGCTAGCGTTTGCTTCCCAGTCCTAAATGGAGTTGAATCACATGCAGTTTCTGGTCCTACGAGCAAGAGTTGTTTTCTGGTAAGTAAAGTCTCTATTGCGCTCCCATTGCCGTACACAGTGCAAATAGCACTCGCGTCTGTTCCCAGCAAGTACAGTGTATCGGACTGAAGAGGAGCTACTGTTCTTGTCAGTTTCCTAAGCAGAGTTGAACTAGATATGGCCCATGTGTAGGAAGCACAGTTCTTTTGTTCTGAGCAAGCTCACTCTTCTGGCCTATAGGAAACACTGTAGAGTAGAAGAGTGCTCTTTTCTCTAAAGCAGAGTGTGTTTCTTGTAAGGTGAGCTAGCTATTGTTTCCCAGTCCTAAATGGTGTTGAATCACATGCAGTTTCTGATCCTACGAGCAAAAGTTGTTTTCTGGTATGAAGAGTCACTATTGCGCTGCCATTGCCATGCACAGGACAAATAGCACTGGTGTCTGTTCCCAGCAATTACAGTGTACTGGACTGAAGAGGATCTACTGTCCTTGTCACGTTCCTAAGCAGAATTGAACTAGATATGGCCGTGTGTAGGAAGCACAGTTCTTTGTTCTGAGCAAGCTCACAATTCTGGCCCTATAGGAAACACAGTAGAGTAGAAGAGTGCTCTTTACTCAAAAGCAGAGTGTGTTTCTTGGAAGTCGAGCTAGCGTTTGTTTCCCAGTCCTAAATGGAGTTGAGTCACATGCAGTTTTTTGTCCTACGAGCAAGAGTTGTTTTCTGGTAAGACAAGTCACTATTGTGCTCCAATTGCCATACACAGTGCAAATAGCACTCGCGTCTGTTCCCCGCAAGTACAGTGTATTGGACGGAAGAGGAGCTACTGTTCTTGTCAGTTTCCTAAGCAGAGTTGAACTAGATATGGCCCGTGTGTGTAGGAAGCACAGTTCTTTTGTTCTGAGCAAGCTCACTGTTCGGACCCCATAGGAAACACAGTATAATAGTAGGGTGCTCTTTTCTCAAAAGCACAGTGTGTTTCCTGTAAGGCGAGCTAGCGTTTGTTTCCCAGTTCTAAATGGAGTTGAATCACATGCAGTTTCTGGTCCTACGAGCAAGAGTTGTTTTCTGGTAAGAAGAGTCACTATTGCACTGCCATTGCCATACACAGGACAAATAGCACTGGCGTCTGTTCCCAGCAAGTACAGTGTATTGGACTGAAGAGTATCTAATGTTCTTGTCAGTTTCCTAAGCAGACTTGAACTAGATATGGCCGTGTGTGTAGGAAGCACAGTTTTTTTGTTCTGAGCAAGCTCACTGTTTTGGCCCTATAGGAAACACAGTAGAGTAGAAGAGTGCTCTTTTCTCAAAAGCAGAGTGTGTTTCTTGTAAGGTGAGCTAGCGTTTGTTTCCCAGTCCTAAATGGAGTTGAGTCACATGCAGTTTCTGGTCCTATGAGCAAGAGTTGTTTTCTGGTAAGGAAAGTAACTATTGCACTCCCATTGCCATACACAGTGCAAATAGCCCTCATGTCTGTTCCCAGCAAGTACAGTGTATTGGACTGCAAAGGAGCTACTGTTCTTCTCAGTTTCCTAAGCAAAGTTGAACTAGATATGGGCCGTGTGTAGGAAGTACAGTTCTTTTTTTCTGAGCAGGCTCACTGTTCTGGCCCTATAGGAAACACAGAAGAGTAGAAGAGTGCTTTTTTCTCAAAAGCAGAGTGTGTTTCATGTAAGGCGAGCTAGCATTTGTTTCCCAGTCCTAAATGGAGTTGAATCACATGCAGTTTCTGGTCCTACGAGCAAGAGTTATTTACTGGTAAGGAAAGTCACTATTGAGCTCCCCTTGCCATACACAGTGCAAATAGCTCTCGCGTCTGTTCCCAGCAAGTACAGTGTATCAGACTGAAGAGGAGCTACTGTTCTTGTCAGTTTCCTAAGCAGACTTGAACTAGATATGGCCCGTTTGTAGGAAGCACAGTTTTTTTTTTCTGAGCAAGCTCACTTTTCGGAACACATAGGAAACACAGTAGAGTAGAAGAGTGCTCTTTTCTCAAAAGCAGAGTGTGTTTTTGTAAGGCGAGCTAGCGTTTGTTTCCTAGTCCTAAATGGAGTTGAATCACATGCAGTTTCTGGTCCTATGAACAAGAGTTGTTTTCTGGTAAGGAAAGTCACTACTGCGCTCCCATTGCCCTTCACAAGGCAAATAGCACTCGCGTCTTTTCCCAGCAAGTAAAGTGTATTGGACTGAATAGGAGCTACTTTTCTTGTCAGTTTACTAAGCAGAGTTGAACTAGATATGGTCCGTGCGTGTAGGAAGCACAGTTCTTTTGTTCTGACCAAGTTCACTGTTTGGACCCCATAGAAAACACAGTAGAGTAGAAGAGTGCTCTTTTCTCAAAAGCAGAGTGTGTTTCTTGGAAGTCGAGCTAGCGTTTGTTTCCCAGTCCTAAATGGAATTGAGTCACATACAGTTTTTTGTCCTATGAGCAAGAGTTGTTTTCTGGTAAGACAAGTCACTATTGTGCTCCAATTGCCATACACAGTGCAAATAGCACTCGCGTCTGTTCCCCGCAAGTACAGTGTATTGGACGGAAGAGGAGCTACTGTTCTTGTCAGTTTCCTAAGCACAGTTGAACTAGATATGGCCCGTGTGTGTAGGAAGCACAGTTCTTTTGTTCTTAGCAAGCTCACTGTTCGGACACCATAGGAAACACAGTAGAGTAGAAGAGTGCTCTTTTCTCAAAAGCAGAGTGTGTTTCATGTAAGGCGAGCTACAGTTTGTTTCCTACTCCTCAATGGAGTTGAATCACATGCAGTTTCTGGTCTTACGAGCAAGAGGTGTTTTCTGGTAAGGAAAGTCACTATTGCGCTCCCATTGCCATACACAGTGCAAATAACACTCGCGTCTGTTCCCAGCAAGTACAGTGTATCAGACTGAAGAGTAGCTACTGTTCTTGTCATTTTCCAAAGCAGAGTTGAACTAGATATGGCCCGTGTGTAGGAAGCACAGTTTTTTTTTTTTCTGAGCAAGCTCACTTTTCGGAACACATAGGAAACACAGTAGAGTAGAAGAGTGCTCTTTTCTCAAAAGCAGAGTGTGTTTTTGTAAGGCGAGCTAGCGTTTGTTTCCTAGTCCTAAATGGAGTTGAATCACATGCAGTTTCTGGTCCTATGAACAAGAGTTGTTTTCTGGTAAGGAAAGTCACTATTGCGCTCCCATTGCCCTTCACAAGGCAAATAGCACTCGCGTCTTTTCCCAGCAAGTAAAGTGTATTGGACTGAATAGGAGCTACTTTTCTTGTCAGTTTACTAAGCAGAGTTGAACTAGATATGGTCCGTGCGTGTAGGAAGCACAGTTCTTTTGTTCTGAGCAAGTTCACTGTTTGGACCCCATAGGAAACACAGTAGAGTAGAAGAGTGCTCTTTTCTCAAAAGCAGAGTGTGTTTCTTGTAAAGCGAGCTAGTGTTTGTTTCCCAGTTTTAAATGGAGTGGAATCACATGCACTTTCTGGTCCTACGAGCAAGAGTTGTTTTCTGGTAAGAAGAGTCACTATTGAGCTGCCATTGCCATACACAGGACAAATAGCACTGGCGTCTGTTCCCAGCAAGTACAGTGTATTGGACTGAAGAGGATCTACTGTTCTTTTCAGGTTCCTAAGCAGACTTGAACTAGATATGGCCGTGTGAGTAGGAAGCACAGTTTTTTTGTTCTGAGCAAGCTCACTTTTCGAACACATAGGAAACAAAGTAGAGTAGAAGAGTGCTCTTTTATCAAAAGCAGAGTGTGTTTCTTGGAAGTCGAGCTAGCGTTTGCTTCCCAGTCCTAAATGGAGTTGAATCACATGCAGTTTCTGGTCCTACGAGCAAGAGTTGTTTTCTGGTAAGTAAAGTCTCTATTGCGCTCCCATTGCCGTACACAGTGCAAATAGCACTCGCGTCTGTTCCCAGCAAGTACAGTGTATCGGACTGAAGAGGAGCTACTGTTCTTGTCAGTTTCCTAAGCAGAGTTGAACTAGATATGGCCCATGTGTAGGAAGCACAGTTCTTTTGTTCTGAGCAAGCTCACTCTTCTGGCCTATAGGAAACACTGTAGAGTAGAAGAGTGCTCTTTTCTCTAAAGCAGAGTGTGTTTCTTGTAAGGTGAGCTAGCTATTGTTTCCCAGTCCTAAATGGTGTTGAATCACATGCAGTTTCTGATCCTACGAGCAAAAGTTGTTTTCTGGTATGAAGAGTCACTATTGCGCTGCCATTGCCATGCACAGGACAAATAGCACTGGTGTCTGTTCCCAGCAATTACAGTGTACTGGACTGAAGAGGATCTACTGTCCTTGTCACGTTCCTAAGCAGAATTGAACTAGATATGGCCGTGTGTAGGAAGCACAGTTCTTTGTTCTGAGCAAGCTCACAATTCTGGCCCTATAGGAAACACAGTAGAGTAGAAGAGTGCTCTTTACTCAAAAGCAGAGTGTGTTTCTTGGAAGTCGAGCTAGCGTTTGTTTCCCAGTCCTAAATGGAGTTGAGTCACATGCAGTTTTTTGTCCTACGAGCAAGAGTTGTTTTCTGGTAAGACAAGTCACTATTGTGCTCCAATTGCCATACACAGTGCAAATAGCACTCGCGTCTGTTCCCCGCAAGTACAGTGTATTGGACGGAAGAGGAGCTACTGTTCTTGTCAGTTTCCTAAGCAGAGTTGAACTAGATATGGCCCGTGTGTGTAGGAAGCACAGTTCTTTTGTTCTGAGCAAGCTCACTGTTCGGACCCCATAGGAAACACAGTATAATAGTAGGGTGCTCTTTTCTCAAAAGCACAGTGTGTTTCCTGTAAGGCGAGCTAGCGTTTGTTTCCCAGTTCTAAATGGAGTTGAATCACATGCAGTTTCTGGTCCTACGAGCAAGAGTTGTTTTCTGGTAAGAAGAGTCACTATTGCACTGCCATTGCCATACACAGGACAAATAGCACTGGCGTCTGTTCCCAGCAAGTACAGTGTATTGGACTGAAGAGTATCTAATGTTCTTGTCAGTTTCCTAAGCAGACTTGAACTAGATATGGCCGTGTGTGTAGGAAGCACAGTTTTTTTGTTCTGAGCAAGCTCACTGTTTTGGCCCTATAGGAAACACAGTAGAGTAGAAGAGTGCTCTTTTCTCAAAAGCAGAGTGTGTTTCTTGTAAGGTGAGCTAGCGTTTGTTTCCCAGTCCTAAATGGAGTTGAGTCACATGCAGTTTTTTGTACTATGAGAAAAAGTTGTTTTCTGGTAAGACAAGTCACTATTGTGCTCCAATTGCCATACACAGTGCAAATAGCACTCGCGTCTGTTCCCCGCAAGTACATTGTATTGTACTGAAGAGGATCTACTGTTTTTGTCAGTTTCCTAAGCAGAGTTGAACTAGATATGGCCAGTGTGTGTAGGAAGTACAGTTCTTTTGTTCTGAGCAAGTTCACTGTTCGGACCCCATGGGAAGCACAGAAGATTAGAAGAGTGCTCTTTTCTCAAAAGCAGAGTGTGTTTCATGTAAGGCGAGCTAGCATTTGTTTCCCAGTCCTAAATGGAGTTGAATCACAGGCAGTTTCTGGTCCTACGTGCAAGAGTTGTTTTCTGGTAAGAAGAGTCACTATGCGCTGCCATTGCCATACACAGGACAAATAGCACTGTTGTCTGTTCCCAGCAAGTACAGTGTATTGGACTGAAGAGGATATACTGTTCTTGTGAGGTTCCTAAGAAGACTTGAACTAGATATGGCCGTGTGAGTAGGAAGTACAGTTTTTTTGTTCTGAGCAAGCTCACTGTTCGGAACACATAGGAAACACAATATAGTAGAAGAGTGCTCTTTTTTCAAAAGCAGAGTGTGTTTCATGTAAGGCGACCTAGCATTTGTTTCCCACTCCTAAGTGGAGTTGAATCACATGCAGTTTCTGGTCCTACGATCAAGAGTTGTTTTCTGGTAAGGAAAGTCACTATTGTGCTCCCATTGCCGTACAAAGTACAAATAACACTCGCGTCTGTTCCCAGCACGTACAGTGTATCGGACTGAAGAGGAGCTACTGTTCTTGTTGGTTTCCTAAGCAGAGTTGAATTAGCTATGGCCCGTGTGTGTAGGAAGCACAGTTCTTTTGTTCTGTGCAAACTCACTGTTCGGACCCCATAGGAAACACAGTAGAGTAGAAGAGTACTCTTTTCTCAAAAGCAGAGTGTGTTTCATGTAAGTCGAGGTAGCATTTGTTTCCCAGTCCTAAATGGAGTTGAATCACATGCAGTTTCTGGTCCTGCGAGCAAGAGTTGTTTTCTGGTAAGGAAAGTAACTATTGCGCTCCCATTGCCATACACAGTGCAAATAGCCCTCCTATCTGTTCCCAGCAAGTACAGTGTATTGGACTGCAAAGGAGCTACTGTTCTTCTCGGTTTCCTAAGCAGAGTTGAACTAGATATGGGCCGTGTGTGTAGGAAGTACTGTTCTTTTTTTCTGAGCAAGCTCACTGTTCTGGCCCCATAGGAAACACAGAAGAGTAGAAGAGTGTCTTTTCTCAAAAGCAGAGTGTGTTTCATGTAAGGCGAGCTAGCATTTGTTTCCCAGTCCTAAATGGAGTTGAATCACATGCAGTTTCTGGTCCTACGAGCAAGAGTTGTTTACTGGTAAGGAAAGTCACTATTGAGCTCCCCTTGAAATACACAGTGCAAATAGCTCTCGCGTCTGTTCCCAGCAAGTACAGTGTATCAGACTGAAGAGGAGCTACTCTTCTTGTCAGTTTCCTAAGCAGAGTTGAACTAGATATGGCCCGTGTGTGTAGGAAGCACTGTTCTTTTGTTCTGAGCAAGCTCACTGTTCGGACCCCATAGGAAGCACAGAAGATTAGAAGAGTGCTCTTTTCTCAAAAGCAGAGTGTGTTTCATGTAAGGCGAGCTAGCATTTGTTTCCCAGTCCTAAATGGAGTTGAATCACATGCAGTTTCTGGTCCTACGAACAAGAGTTGTTTTCTGGTAAGGAAAGTCACTATTGCGCTCCCTTTGCCATACACAGTGCAAATAGCACTCGCGTCTGTTCAAAGCAAGTACAGTGTATCGGACTGAAGAGGAGCTACTGTTCTTGTCAGTTTCCTAAGCAAAGTTGAACTAGTTATGGCCCGTGTGTAGGAAGCACAGTTCTTTTTTTCTGAGCAAGCTCACTCTTCTGGCCTTATAGGAAACACAGTAGAGTAGAAAGGTGCTCTTTTTTCAAAAGCAGAGTGTGTTTCTTGTAAAGCGAGCTAGAGTTTGTTTCCCAGTCCTAAATGGAGTTCAATCACATGAAGTTTCTGGTCCTAAGAGCAAGAGTTGTTTTCTGTTAAGAAGAGTAACTATTGCGCTGCCTTTGCCATACACAGGACAAATAGCACTGGCGCCTGTTCCCAGCAAGTACAGTGTATTGAACTGAAGAGGATCTACTGTACTTGTCAGGTTTCTAAGCAGACTTGAACTAGATATGGCCGTGTGAGTAGGAAGCACAGTTTTTTTGTTCTGAGCAAGCTCACTGTTGTGGACCTATAGGAAACAAAGTAGAGTAGAAGAGTGCTCTTTTATCAAAAGCAGAGTGTGTTTCTTGGAAGTCGAGCTAGCGTTTGTTTCCCAGTCCTAAATGGAGTTGAGTCACATGCAGTTTTTTGTCCTACGAGCAAGAGTTGTTTTCTGGTAAGACAAGTCACTATTGTGCTCCAATTGCCATACACAGGACAAATAGCACTGGCGTCTGTTCCCAGCAAGTACAGTGTATTGGACTGAAGAGGATCTACTGTTCTTGTCAGGTTCCTAAGCAGACTTGAACTAGATATGGCCGTGTGTAGGAAGCACAGTTTTTTTGTTCTGAGCAAGCTCACTGTTCGGAACACATAGGAAACACAGTAGAGTAGAAGAGTGCTCTTTTCTCTAAAGCAGAGTTTGTTTCTTGTAAGGCGAGCTAGCGTTTGTTTCCCAGTCCTAAATGGAGTTGAGTCACATGCAGTTTTTTGTCCTATGAGCAAAAGTTGTTTTCTGTAAATACAAGTCACTATTGTTCTCCAATTGCCATACACAATGCAAATAGCACTCGCGTCTGTTCCCCGCAAGTACAGTGTATTGGACGGAAGAGGAGCTACTGTTCTTGTCAGTTTCCTAAGCACAGTTGAACTAGATATGGGCCGTGTGTGTAGGAAGCACAGTTCTTTTGTTCTGAGCAAGCTCACTGTTCGGACACCATAGGAAACACAGTAGAGTAGAAGAGTGCTCTTTTCTCAAAAGCAGAGTGTGTTTCATGTAAGGCGAGCTAGAGTTTGTTTCCCAGTCCTAAATGGAGTTGAATCACATGCAGTTTCTGGTCTTACGAGCAAGAGGTTTTTTCTGGTAAGGAAAGTCACTATTGCGCTCCCATTGCCATACACAGTGCAAATAACACTCGCGTCTGTTCCCAGCAAGTACAGTGTATCAGACTGAAGAGGAGCTACTGTTCTTGTCAGTTTCCAAAGCAGAGTTGAACTAGATATGGCCCGTGTGTAGGAAGCACATTTTTTTTTTCTGAGCAAGCTCACTTTTCGGAACACATAGGAAACACAGTAGAGTAGAAGAGTGCTCTTTTCTCAAAAGCAGAGTGTGTTTTTGTAATTCGAGCTAGCGTTTGTTTCCTAGTCCTAAATGGAGTTGAATCACATGCAGTTTCTGGTCCTATGAACAAGAGTTGTTTTCTGGTAAGGAAAGTCACTATTGCGCTCCCATTGCCCTTCACAAGGCAAATAGCACTCGCGTCTTTTCCCAGCAAGTAAAGTGTATTGGACTGAATAGGAGCTACTTTTCTTGTCAGTTTACTAAGCAGAGTTGAACTAGATATGGTCCGTGCGTGTAGGAAGCACAGTTCTTTTGTTCTGAGCAAGCTCACTGTTTGGACACCGTAGGAAACACAGTAGAGTAGAAGAGTGCTCTTTTCTCAAAAGCAGAGTGTGTTTTTGTAAGGCGAGCTAGCATTTGTTTCCTAGTGCTAAATGGAGTTGAATCACATGCAGTTTCTGGTCCTAGGAACAAGAGTTGTTTTCTGGTAAGGAAAGTCACTATTGTGCTCCCATTGCCCTTCACAAGGCAAATAGCACTCGCGCCTTTTCCCAGCAAGTACAGTGTATTGGACTGAAAAGGAGCTACTCTTCTTGTCAGTTTACTAAGCAGAGTTGAACTAGATATGGTCCGTGTGTGTAGGAAGCACAGTTCTATTGTTCTGAGCAAGCTCACTGTTTGGACCCCATGGGAAACACAGTAGAGTAGAAGAGTGCTCTTTTCTCTAAAACAGAGTGTGTTTCTTGTAAGGCAAGCTACCGTTTGTTTCCCAGTCCTAAATATAGTGGAATCACATGCAGTTTCTGGTCCTACGAGCAAGAGTTGTTTTCTGGTAAGGAAAGTCACTATTGCGCTCCCATTGCCATACACACTGCAAATAGCCCTCCCGTCTGTTCCCAGCAACTACAGTGTATTGGACTGAAGAGGAGCTACTGTTCTTCTTAGTTTCCTAAGCAGAGTTGAAGTAGATATGGCCCGTGTGTGTAGGAAGCACAGTTCTTTCTTTCTGAGCAAGTTCACTGTTCTGGCCCTATTGGAAACACAGTAGAGTAGAAGAGTGCTCTTTTCTCAAAAGCAGAGTGTGTTTCTTGTAAAGCGAGCTAGAATTTGTTTCCCAGGCCTAAATGGAGTTGAATCACATGCAGTTTCTGGTCCTACGAGCAAGAGTTGTTTTCTGTTAAGAAGAGTCACTATTGCACTGCCATTGCCATACACAGGACAAATAGCACATGCGTCTGTTCCCAGCAAGTACAGTGTATTGAACTGAGGAGGATCTACTGTTCTTGTCAGGTTCCTAAGCAGACTTGAACTAGATATGGCCGTGTGAGTAGGAAGCACAGTTTTTTTTTTTTCTGAGCAAGCTCACTGTTTGGAACATATAGGAAACACAGTAGAGTAGAAGAGTGCTCTTTTCTCAAAAGCAAAGTGTGTTTCATGGAAGTTGAGCTAGCGTTTGTTTCCCAGTCCTAAATGGAGTTGAGTCACATGCAATTTTTTGTCCTATGAGCAAGACTTGTTTTCTGGTAAGGAAAGTCACTATTGTGCTCCCATTGCCATACACAGTGCAAATAGCACTCGCGTCTGTTCCCAGCAAGTACCGTGTATCGGACTGAAGAGGAGCTACTGTTCTTGTCAGTTTCCTAAGCAGAGTTGAACTAGATATGGCCCGTGTGTAGGAAGCACAGTTCTTTTGTTCTGAGCAAGCTAACTGTTCTGGCCCTGTAGGAAACACAGTAGAGTAGAAGAGTGCTCTTTTCTCAAAAGCAGAGTGTGTTTCTTGTAAGGCGAGCTAGCGTTTGATTCCCAAGTCCTAAATGGAGTTGAGTCACATGCAGTTTTTTGTCCTACGAGCAAGAATTGTTTTCTGGTAAGACGAGTCACTATTGTGCTCCAATTGCCATACACAGTGCAAATAGCACTCGCGTCTGTTCCCCGCAAGTACAGTGTATTGGACTGAAGAAGATCTACTGTTCTTGTCAGTTTCCTAAGCAGAGTTGAACTAGATATGGCCCGTGTGTGTAGAAAGCACAGTTCTTTTGTTCTGAGCAAGCTCACTGTTCGGACCCCATAGGAAGCACAGAAGATTAGAAGAATGCTCTTTTCTCAAAAGCAGAGTGTGTTTCATGTAAGGCGAGCTAGCATTTGTTTCCCAGTCCTAAATGGAGTTGAATCACATGCAGTTTCTGGTCCTAGGAACAAGAGTTGTTTCCTGGTAAGGAAAGTCACTATTGCGCTCCCATTGCCATACACAGTGCAAATAGCACTCGCGTCTGTTCCCAGCAAATACAGTGTATCGGACTGAAGAGGAGCTACTGTTCTTGTCAGTTTCCTAAGCACAGTTGAACTAGATATGGCCCGTGTGTGTAGGAAGCACAGTTCTTTTGTTCTTAGCAACCTCACTGTTCGGACACCATAGGAAACACAGTAGAGTAGAAGAGTGCTCTTTTCTCAAAAGCAGAGTGTGTTTTTGTAAGGCGAGCTAGTGTTTGTTTCCTAGTCCTAAATGGAGTTGAATCACATGAAGTTTCTGGTCCTATGAACAAGAGTTGTTTTCTGGTAAGGAAAGTCACTATTGCGCTCCCATTGCCCTTCACAAGGCAAATAGCACTCGCGTCTTTTCCCAGCAAGTAAAGTGTATTGGATTGAATAGGAGCTACTTTTCTTGTCAGTTTACTAAGCAGAGTTGAACTAGATATGGTCCGTGCATGTAGGAAGCACAGTTCTTTTGTTCTGAGCAAGCTCACTGTTTGGACCCCATAGGAAACACAGTAGAGTAGAAGAGTGCTCTTTTCTCAAAAGCAGAGTGTGTTTTTGTAAGGCGAGATGGCATTTGTTTCCTAGTCCTAAATGGAGTTGAATCACATGCAGTTTCTGGTCCTAGGAACAAGAGTTGTTTTCTGGTAAGGAAAGTCACTATTGTGCTCCCATTGCCCTTCACAAGGCAAATAGCACTCGCGCCTTTTCCCAGCAAGTACAGTGTATTGGACTGAATAGGAGCTACTCTTCTTGTCAGTTTACTAAGCAGAGTTGAACTAGATATGGTCCGTGTGTGTAGGAAGCACAGTTCTTTTGTTCTGAGCAAGCTCACTGTTTGGACCCCATAGGAAACACAGTAGAGTAGAAGAGTGCTCTTTTCTCTAAAGCAGAGTGTGTTTCTTGTAAGGCAAGGTACCTTTTGTTTCCCAGTCCTAAATATAGTGGAATCACATGCAGTTTCTGGTCCTACGAGCAAGAGTTGTTTTCTGGTAAGGAAAGTCTCTATTGCGCTCCCATTGCCATACACACTGCAAATAGCCCTCCCGTCTGTTCCCAGCAACTACAGTGTATTGGACTGAAGAGGAGCTACTGTTCTTCTTAGTTTCCTAAGCAGAGTTGAAGTAGATATGGCCCGTGTGTGTAGGAAGCACAGTTCTTTCTTTCTGAGCAAGTTCACTGTTCTGGCCCTATTGGAAACACAGTAGAGTGGAAGAGTGCTCTTTTCTCAAAAGCAGAGTGTGTTTCTTGTAAAGCGAGCTAGAATTTGTTTCCCAGGCCTAAATGGAGTTGAATCACATGCAGTTTCTGGTCCTATGAGCAAGAGTTGTTTTCTGGTAAGAAGAGTCACTATTGCACTGCCATTGCCATACACAGGACAAATAGCACATGCGTCTGTTCCCAGCAAGTACAGTGTACTGAACTGAGGAGGATCTACTGTTCTTGTCAGGTTCCTAAGCAGACTTGAACTAGATATGGCCGTGTGAGTAGGAAGCACAGTTTTTTTTTCTGAGCAAGCTCACTGTTTGGAACATATAGGAAACACAGTAGAGTAGAAGAGTGCTCTTTTCTAAAAAGCAAAGTGTGTTTCATGGAAGTTGAGCTAGCGTTTGTTTCCCAGTCCTAAATGGAGTTGAGTCACATGCAATTTTTTGTCCTACGAGCAAGACTTGTTTTCTGGTAAGGAAAGTCACTATTGTGCTCCCATTGCCATACACAGTGCAAATAGCACTCGCGTCTGTTCCCAGCAAGTACAGTGTATCGGACTGAAGAGGAGCTACTGTTCTTGTCAGTTTCCTAAGCAGAGTTGAACTAGATATGGCCCGTGTGTAGGAAGCACAGTTCTTTTGTTCTGAGCAAGCTAACTGTTCTGGCCCTATAGGAAACAGAGTAGAGTAGAAGAGTGCTCTTTTCTCAAAAGCAGAGTGTGTTTCTTGTAAGGCGAGCTAGCGTTTGTTTCCCAGTCCTAAATGGAGTTGAGTCACATGCAGTTTTTTGTCCTACGAGCAAGAATTGTTTTCTGGTAAGACGAGTCACTATTGTGCTCCAATTGCCATACACAGTGCAAATAGCACTCGCGTCTGTTCCCCGCAAGTACAGTGTATTGGACTGAAGAAGATCTACTGTTCTTGTCAGTTTCCTAAGCAGAGTTGAACTAGATATGGCCCGTGTGTGTAGAAAGCACAGTTCTTTTGTTCTGAGCAAGCTCACTGTTCGGACCCCATAGGAAGCACAGAAGATTAGAAGAGTGCTCTTTTCTCAAAAGCAGAGTGTGTTTCATGTAAGGCGAGCTAGCATTTGTTTCCCAGTCCTAAATGGAGTTGAATCACATGCAGTTTCTGGTCCTACGATCAAGAGTTGTTTTCTGGTAAGGAAAGTCACTATTGCGCTCCCATTGCCATACACAGTGCAAATTGCACTCGCGTCTGTTCCCAGCAAGTACAGTGTATCGGACTGAAGAGGAGCTACTGTTCTTGTCAGTTTCCTAAGCAAAGTTGAACTAGTTATGGCCCGTGTGTCGGAAGCACAGTTCTTTTTTTCTGAGCAAGCTCACTGTTCTGACCTTATAGGAAACACAGTAGAGTAGAAGAGTGTTCTTTTCTCAAAAGCAGAGTGTGTTTCTTGTAAAGCGTGCTACAGTTTGTTTCCCAGTCCTAAATGGAGTTGAATCACATGAAGTTTCTGGTCCTAAGAGCAAGAGTTGTTTTCTGTTAAGAAGAGTAACTATTGCGCTGCCTTTGCCATACACAGGACAAATAGCACTGGCGTCTGTTCCCAGCAAGTACAGTGTATTGAACTGAAGAGGATCTACTGTACTTGTCAGGTTCCTAAGCAGACTTGAACTAGATATGGCCGTGTGAGTAGGAAGCACAGTTTTTTTGTTCTGAGCAAGCTCACTGTTGTGGACTTATAGGAAACAAAGTAGAGTAGAAGAGTGCTCTTTTATCAAAAGCAGAGTGTGTTTCTTGGAAGTCGAGCTAGCGTTTGTTTCCCAGTCCTAAATGGAGTTGAGTCACATGCAGTTTTTTGTCCTACGAGCAAGAGTTGTTTTCTGGTAAGACAAGTCACTATTGTGCTCCAATTGCCATACACAGGACAAATAGCACTGGCGTCTGTTCCCAGCAAGTACAGTGTATTGGACTGAAGAGGATCTACTGTTCTTGTCAGGTTCCTAAGCAGACTTGAACTAGATATGGCCGTGTGTGTAGGAAGCACAGTTTTTTTGTTCTGAGCAAGCTCACTGTTCGGAACACATAGGAAACACAGTAGAGTAGAAGAGTGCTCTTTTCTCAAAAGCAGAGTTTGTTTCTTGTAAGGCGAGCAAGCGTTTGTTTCCCAGTTCTAAATGGAGTTGAGTCACATGCAGTTTTTTGACCTATGAGCAAAAGTTGTTTTCTGGTAAGACAAGTCACTATTGTTCTCCAATTGCCATACACAATGCAAATAGCACTCGCGTCTGTTCCCCGCAAGTACAGTGTATTGGACGGAAGAGGAGCTACTGTTCTTGTCAGTTTCCTAAGCACAGTTGAACTAGATATGGCCCGTGTGTGTAGGAAGCACAGTTCTTTTGTTCTTAGCAAGCTCACTGTTCGGACACCATAGGAAACACAGTAGAGTAGAAGAGTGCTCTTTTCTCAAAAGCAGAGTGTGTTTCATGTAAGGCGAGCTAGAGTTTGTTTCCCAGTCCTAAATGGAGTTGAATCACATGCAGTTATTGGTCTTACGAGCAAGAGGTGTTTTCTGGTAAGGAAAGTCACTATTGCGCTCCCATTGCCATACACAGTGCAAATAGCACTCGCGTCTGTTCCCAGCAAGTACAGTGTATCAGACTGAAGAGGAGCTACTGTTCTTGTCAGTTTCCAAAGCAGAGTTGAACTAGATATGGCCCGTGTGTAGGAAGCACAGTTTTTTTTTTCTGAGCAAGCTCAATTTTCGGAACACATAGGAAACACAGTAGAGTAGAAGAGTGCTCTTTTCTCAAAAGCAGAGTGTGTTTTTGTAAGGCGAGCTAGCGTTTGTTTCCTAGTCCTAAATGGAGTTGAATCACATGCAGTTTCTGGTCCTATGAACAAGAGTTGTTTTCTGGTAAGGAAAGTCACTATTGCGCTCCCATTGCCCTTCACAAGGCAAATAGCACTCGCGTCCTTTCCCAGCAAGTGAAGTGTATTGGACTGAATAGGAGCTGCTTTTCTTGTCAGTTTACTAAGCAGAGTTGAACTAGATATGGTCCGTGCGTGTAGGAAGCACAGTTCTTTTGTTCTGAGCAAGCTCACTGTTTGGACCCCATAGGAAACACAGTAGAGTAGAAGAGTGCTCTTTTCTCAAAAGCAGAGTGTGTTTCTTGGAAGTCGAGCTAGCGTTTGTTTCCCAGTCCTAAATGGAGTTGAGTCACATGCAGTTTTTTGTCCTATGAGCAAGAGTTGTTTTCTGGTAAGACAAGTCTCTATTGCGCTCCCATTGCCATACACACTGCAAATAGCCCTCCCGTCTTTTCCCAGCAACTACAGTGTATTGGACTGAAGAGGAGCTACTGTTCTTCTTAGTTTCCTAAGCAGAGTTGAAGTAGATATGGCCCGTGTGTGTAGGAAGCACAGTTCTTTCTTTCTGAGCAAGTTCACTGTTCTGGCCCTATTGGAAACACAGTAGAGTGGAAGAGTGCTCTTTTCTCAAAAGCAGAGTGTGTTTCTTGTAAAGCGAGCTAGAATTTGTTTCCCAGGCCTAAATGGAGTTGAATCACATGAAGTTTCTGGTCCTATGAGCAAGAGTTGTTTTCTGTTAAGAAGAGTCACTATTGCACTGCCATTGCCATACACAGGACAAATAGCACATGCGTCTGTTCCCAGCAAGTACAGTGTATTGAACTGAGGAGGATCTACTGTTCTTGTCAGGTTCCTAAGCAGACTTGAACTAGATATGGCCGTGTGAGTAGGAAGCACAGTTTTTTTTTTCTGAGCAAGCTCACTGTTTGGAACATATAGGAAACACAGTAGAGTAGAAGAGTGCTCTTTTCTAAAAAGCAAAGTGTGTTTCATGGAAGTTGAGCTAGCGTTTGTTTCCCAGTCCTAAATGGAGTTGAGTCACATGCAATTTTTTGTCCTATGAGCAAGACTTGTTTTCTGGTAAGGAAAGTCACTATTGTGCTCCCATTGCCATACACAGTGCAAATAGCACTCGCGTCTGTTCCCAGCAAGTACAGTGTATCGGACTGAAGAGGAGCTACTGTTCTTGTCAGTTTCCTAAGCAGAGTTGAACTAGATATGGCCCGTGTGTAGGAAGCACAGTTCTTTTGTTCTGAGCAAGCTAACTGTTCTGGCCCTATAGGAAACACAGTAGAGTAGAAGAGTGCTCTTTTCTCAAAAGCAGAGTGTGTTTCTTGTAAGGCGAGCTAGCGTTTGTTTCCCAGTCCTAAATGGAGTTGAGTCACATGCAGTTTTTTGTCCTACGAGCAAGAATTGTTTTCTGGTAAGACGAGTCACTATTGTGCTCCAATTGCCATACACAGTGCAAATAGCACTCTCGTCTGTTCCCCGCAAGTACAGTGTATTGGACTGAAGAAGATCTACTGTTCTTGTCAGTTTCCTAAGCAGAGTTGAACTAGATATGGCCCGTGTGTGTAGAAAGCACAGTTCTTTTGTTCTGAGCAAGCTCACTGTTCGGACCCCATAGGAAGCACAGAAGATTAGAAGAGTGCTCTTTTCTCAAAAGCAGAGTGTGTTTCATGTAAGGCGAGCTAGCATTTGTTTCCCAGTCCTAAATGGAGTTGAATCACATGCAGTTTCTGGTCCTACGATCAAGAGTTGTTTTCTGGTAAGGAAAGTCACTATTGCGCTCCCATTGCCATACACAGTGCAAATAGCACTCGCGTCTGTTCCCAGCAAGTACAGTGTATCGGACTGAAGAGGTGCTACTGTTCTTGTCAGTTTCCTAAGCAAAGTTGAACTAGTTATGCCCCGTGTGTAGGAAGCACAGTTCTTTTTTTCTGAGCAAGCTCACTGTTCTGACCTTATAGGAAACACAGTAGAGTAGAAGAGTGCTCTTTTCTCAAAAGCAGAGTGTGTTTCTTGTAAAGCGAGCTAGAGTTTGTTTCCCAGTCCTAAATGGAGTTGAATCACATGAAGTTTCTGGTCCTAAGAGCAAGAGTTGTTTTCTGTTAAGAAGAGTAACTATTGCGCTGCCTTTGCCATACACAGGACAAATAGCACTGGCGTCTGTTCCCAGCAAGTACAGTGTATTGAACTGAAGAGGATCTACTGTACTTGTCAGGTTCCTAAGCAGACTTGAACTAGATATGGCCGTGTGAGTAGGAAGCACAGTTTTTTTGTTCTGAGCAAGCTCACTGTTGTGGACCTATAGGAAACAAAGTAGAGTAGAAGAGTGCTCTTTTATCAAAAGCAGAGTGTGTTTCTTGGAAGTCGAGCTAGCGTTTGTTTCCCAGTCCTAAATGGAGTTGAGTCACATGCAGTTTTTTGTCCTACGAGCAAGAGTTGTTTTCTGGTAAGACAAGTCACTATTGTGCTCCAATTGCCATACACAGGACAAATAGCACTGGCGTCTGTTCCCAGCAAGTACAGTGTATTGGACTGAAGAGGATCTACTGTTCTTGTCAGGTTCCTAAGCAGACTTGAACTAGATATGGCCGTGTGTGTAGGAAGCACAGTTTTTTTGTTCTGAGCAAGCTCACTGTTCGGAACACATAGGAAACACAGTAGAGTAGAAGAGTGCTCTTTTCTCTAAAGCAGAGTTTGTTTCTTGTAAGGCGAGCTAGCGTTTGTTTCCCAGTCCTAAATGGAGTTGAGTCACATGCAGTTTTTTGTCCTATGAGCAAAAGTTGTTTTCTGTAAATACAAGTCACTATTGTTCTCCAATTGCCATACACAATGCAAATAGCACTCGCGTCTGTTCCCCGCAAGTACAGTGTATTGGACGGAAGAGGAGCTACTGTTCTTGTCAGTTTCCTAAGCACAGTTGAACTAGATATGGGCCGTGTGTGTAGGAAGCACAGTTCTTTTGTTCTTAGCAAGCTCACTGTTCGGACACCATAGGAAACACAGTAGAGTAGAAGAGTGCTCTTTTCTCAAAAGCAGAGTGTGTTTCATGTAAGGCGAGCTAGAGTTTGTTTCCCAGTCCTAAATGGAGTTGAATCACATGCAGTTTCTGGTCTTACGAGCAAGAGGTTTTTTCTGGTAAGGAAAGTCACTATTGCGCTCCCATTGCCATACACAGTGCAAATAACACTCGCGTCTGTTCCCAGCAAGTACAGTGTATCAGACTGAAGAGGAGCTACTGTTCTTGTCAGTTTCCAAAGCAGAGTTGAACTAGATATGGCCCGTGTGTAGGAAGCACATTTTTTTTTTCTGAGCAAGCTCACTTTTCGGAACACATAGGAAACACAGTAGAGTAGAAGAGTGCTCTTTTCTCAAAAGCAGAGTGTGTTTTTGTAAGGCGAGCTAGCGTTTGTTTCCTAGTCCTAAATGGAGTTGAATCACATGCAGTTTCTGGTCCTATGAACAAGAGTTGTTTTCTGGTAAGGAAAGTCACTATTGCGCTCCCATTGCCCTTCACAAGGCAAATAGCACTCGCGTCTTTTCCCAGCAAGTAAAGTGTATTGGACTGAATAGGAGCTACTTTTCTTGTCAGTTTACTAAGCAGAGTTGAACTAGATATGGTCCGTGCGTGTAGGAAGCACAGTTCTTTTGTTCTGAGCAAGCTCACTGTTCTGGCCCAATAGGAAACACAGTACAGTAGAAGAGTGCTCTTTTCTCAAAAGCAGAGTGTGTTTCTTGTAAGGTGAGCTAGCTTTTGTTTCCCAGTCCTAAATGGAGTTGAATCACATGCAGTTTCTGGTCCTACGAGCAAGAGTTGTTTTCTGGTAAGACAAGTCACTATTGGGCTCCAATTGCCATACACAGTGCAAATAGCACTTGCGTCTGTTCCCCGCAAGTACAGTGTATTGGACTGAAGAGGATCTATTGTTCTTGTCAGTTTCCTAAGCAGAGTTGAACTAGAAATGGCCCGTGTGTGTAGGAATCACAGTTCTTTTGTTCTGAGCAAGCTCACTGTTCAGACACCATAGGAAACACAGTAGAGTAGATGAGTGCTCTTTTCTCAAAAGCAGAGTGTGTTTCTTGTAAGGCGAGCTAGCGTTTGTTTCCCAGTTCTAAATGGAGTTGAATCACATGCAGTTTCTGGTCCTACGAGCAAGAGTTGTTTACTGGTAAGGAAAGTCACTATTGCGCTCCCCTTGCCATACACATTGCAAATAGCTCTCGCGTCTGTTCCCAGCAAGTACAGTGTATCAGACTGAAGAGGAGCTACTGTTCTTGTCAGTTTCCTAAGCAGAGGTGAACTAGATATGGCCCGTGTGTGTAGGAAGCACAGTTCTTATGTTCTGAGCAAGTTCACTCTTCTGGCCCTCTAGGAAACACAGTAGAGTAGAAGAGTGCTCTTTTCTCAAAAGCAGTGTGTGTTTTTGTAAGGCGAGCTAGCGTTTGTTTCCTAGTTCTAAATGGAGTTGAATCCCATGCAGTTTCTCGTCCTATGAACAAGAGTTGTTTTCTGGTAAGGAAAGTCACTATTGCGCTCCCAATGCCCTTCACAAGGCAAATAGCACTCGCGCATTTTCCCAGCAAGTACAGTGTATTGGACTGAATAGGAGCTACTCTTCTTTTCAGTTTACTAAGCAGAGTTGAACTAGATATGGTCCGAGTGTAGGAAGCACAGTTCTTTTGTTCTGAGCAAGCTCACTGTTTGGACCCCATAGGAAACACAGTAGAGTAGAAGAGTGCTCTTTTCTCTAAAGCAGAGTGTGTTTCTTGTAAGGCAAGCTACCGTTTGTTTCCCAGTCCTAAATGGAGTTGAATCACATGCAGTTTCTAGTCCTACGAGCAAGAGTTGTTTTCTGGTAAGAAGAGTCACTATTGTGCTGTCATTGCCATAGCACTGGCGTCTGTTCCCAGCAAGTACAGTGTATTGGACTGAAGAGGATATACTGTTCTTGTCAGGTTCCTAAGCAGAATTGAACTAGATATGGTCGTGTATGTAGGAAGCACAGTTCTTTTGTTCTGAGCAGGCTCACTGTTCGGACCCAATAGGAAACACAGTAGAGTAGAAGATTGCTATTTTCTCAAAAGCAGAGTGTGTTTCTTGTAAGGCGAGCTAGCGTTTGTTTCCCAGTCCTAAATGGAGTTGAGTCACATGCAGTTTTTTGTCTAACGAGCAAGAGTTGATTTCTGGTAAGACGAGTCACTATTGTGCTCCAATTGCCATACACAGTGCAAATAGCACTCGCGTCTGTTCCCCACCAGTACAGTGTATTGGCCTGAAGAGGAGCTACTGTTCTTGTTGGTTTCCTAAGCAGAGTTGAACTAGATATGGCCCGTGTGTGTAGTAAGCACAGTTCTTTTGTTCTGAGCAAGCTCACTCTTCGGACCCACTAGGAAACACAATAGAGTAGAAGAGTGCTCTTTTCTCAAATGCAGAGTGTGTTTCATGTAAGGCGAGCTAGCATTTGTTTCCCAGTCCTAAATGGAGTTGAATCACATGCAGTTTCTGGTCCTACGAGCAAGAGTTGTTTTCTGGTAAGAAGAGTCACTATTGCGCTGCCATTGCCATAAACAGGACTAATAGCACTGGCGTCTGTTCCCAGCAAGTACAGTGTATTGGACTGTAGAGGATCTACTGTTCTTGTCAGGTTCCTAAGCAGACTTGAACTAGATATGGCCGTGTGTGTAGGAAGCACAGTTCTTTTGTTCTGAGCAAGCTCACTGTTCGGACCCTAGAGGAAACACAGTAGAGTAGAAGAGTGCTCTTTTCTCAAAAGCAGAGTGTGTTTCTTGTAAGGCGAGCTAGCGTTTGTTTCCCAGTCCTAAATAGAGTTGAGTCACATGCAGTTTTTTGTCCTACGAGCAAGAGTTGTTTTCTGGTAAGAGGAGTCACTATTGTGCTCCCATTGCCATACACAATGCAAATAGCACTCGCGTCTGTTCCCCGCAAGTACAGTGTATTGGACGGAAGAGGAGCTACTGTTCTTGTCAGTTTCCTAAGCAGAGTGGAAATAGATATGGCCGTGTGTGTAGGAAGCACAGTTCTTTTGCTCTGAGCAAGCTCACTGTTTGGACCCCATAGGAAACACAGTAGAGTAGAAGAGTGCTCTTTTCTCTAAAGCAGAGTGTGTTTCTTGTAAGGCGAGCTAGCGTTTGTTTACAGTCCTAAATGGAGTTGAATCACATGCAGTTTCTGGTCCTAAGAGCAAGAGTTGTTTTCTGGTAAGGAAATGCACTGTTGTGCTCCCCTTGCCATACACAGTGCAAATAGCTCCCGCGTCTGTTCCCAGCAAGTACAGTGTATCAGACTGAAGAGGAGCTACTGTTCTTGTCAGTTTCCTAAGCAGAGTTGAACATGATATGGCCCGTGTGTGTAGGAAGCACAGTTCTTATGTTCTGAGCAAGCTCACTGTTCTGGCCCTATAGGAAACACAGTAGAGTAGAAGCGTGCTCTTTTCTCAAAAGCAGAGTGTGTTTTTGTAAGGCAAGCTAGCGTTTGTTTCCTAGTTAAATGGAGTTGAATCCCATGCAGTTTCTGGTCCTACGAACAAGAGTTGTTTTCTGGTAAGGAAAGTCTCTATTGCGCTCCCATTGCCATACACAGTGCAAATA
Organism: Peromyscus eremicus; assembly: GCF_949786415.1. Lineage (NCBI taxonomy): Eukaryota > Metazoa > Chordata > Mammalia > Rodentia > Cricetidae > Peromyscus > Peromyscus eremicus. The sequence continues at coordinate 156,795 of NW_026735089.1, forward strand.
GCACTCGCGTCTGTTCCCATGAAATACAGTGTTTCGGACTGAATAGGAGCTACTGTTCTTGTCAGTTTCCTAAGCAGAGTTGAACTAGTTATGGCCCGTGTGTAGGAAGCACAGTTCTTTTGTTCTGACCAAGCTCACTGTTCTGGCCATATAGGAAACACAGTAGAGTAGAAGAGTGCTCTTTTCTCTAAAGCAGAGTGTGTTTCTTGTAAGGCGAGCTAGCGTTTGTTTCCCAGTCCTAAATGGAGTTGAATCACATGCAGTTTCTAGTCCTACGAGCAAGAGTTGTTTTATGGTAAGTAGAGTCACTATTGCGCTCCCCTTGCCATACACAGTGCAAATAGCACTCGCGTCTGTTCCCAGCAAGTACAGTGTATCAGACTGAAGAGGAGCAACTGTTCTTGTCAGTTTCCTAAGCAGAGTTGAACTAGATATGGCCCATGTGTAATAAGCACAGTTCTTTTGTTCTGAGCAAGCTCACTGTTCTGGCCCTATAGGAAACACAGTAGAGTAGAAGAGTGCTCTTTTCTTTAAAGCAGAGTGTGTTTCTTGTAAGGCGAGCTAGCGTTTGTTTCCCAGTCCTAAATGGAGTTGAATCAGATGCAGTTTTTGGTCCTAAGAGCAAGAGTTGTTTTCTGGTAAGGAAAGTCACTATTGTGCTCCCCTTGCCATACACAGTGCAAATAGCACTCGCGTCTGTTCCCAGCAAGTACAGTGTATTGGATTGAAGAGGAGCTACTGTTCTTGTAAGTTTCCTAAGCAGAGTTGAACATAATATGGCCCGTGTGTGTGTAGGAAGCACAGTTCTTATGTTCTGAGCAAGCTCACTGTTCTGGCCCTATAGGAAAAACAGTAGAGTAAAAGCGTGCTCTTTTCTCAAAAGCAGAGTGTGTTTTTGTAAGGCGAGCTAGCGTTTGTTTCCTAGTTAAATGGAGTTGAATCACATGCAGTTTCTGGTCCTAAGAACAAGAGTTGTTTTCTGGTAAGGAAAGTCACTATTGCGCTCCCATTGCCCTACACAAGGCAAATAGCACTCGCGTCTTTTCCCAGCAAGTACAGTGTATTGGACTGAATAGGAGCTACTGTTCTTGTCAGTTTCCTAAGCAGAGTTGAACTAGATATGGTCCGTGTGCGTAGGAAGCACAGTTCTTTTGTTCTGAGCAAGCTCACTGTTTGGACCCCATAGGAAACACAGTAGAGTAGAACAGTGCTCTTTTCTCTAAAGCAGAGTGTGTTTCTTGTAAGTAGAGCTAGCGTTTGTTTCCCAGTCCTAAATGGAGTTCAGTCACATGCAGTTTCTGGTCCTACGAGCAAGAGTTGTTTTCTGGTAAGGAAAGTCACTATTGTGCTCCCATTGCCATACACAGTGCAAATCGCACATGCGTCTGTTCCCAGCAAGTACAGTGTATTGGACTGAAGAGGAGCTACTGTTCTTGTCAGTTTCCTAAGCAGAATTGAACTAGATATGGCCGTGTGTGTAGGAAGCACAGTTCTTTTGTTCTGAGCAAGCTCACTGTTCGGACCATATAGGAAGCACAGTAGAGTAGAAGAGTGCTCTTTTCTCAAAAGCATAGTGTGTTTCTTGTAAGGCGAGCGAGCATTTGTTTCCCAGTCCTAAATGGAGTTGAATCACATGCAGTTTCTGCTCCTACGAGCAAGAGTTGTTTTATGGTAAGAAGAGTCACTATTGCGCTGCCATTGCCATACACAGGACAAAGAGCACTGGCGTCTGTTCCTAGGAAGTACAGTGTATTGGACTGAAGAGGATCTATTGTTCTTGTCAGGTTCCTAAGCAGAATTGAACTAGTTATGGCCGTGTGTGTAAATGGCACAGTTCTTTTTTTCTGAGCAAGCTCACTGTTCAGACACAATAGGAAACACAGTAGAGTAGAAGAGTGCTCTTTTCTCAAAAGCAGAGTGTGTTTCTTGTAAGGCGAGCTAGCGTTTGTTTCCCAGTCCTAAATGGAGTTGAGTCACATGCAGTTTTTTGTCCTACGAGCAAGAGTTGTTTTCTGGTAAGACGAGTCACTATTGCGCTGCCATTGCCATACACAGGACAAATAGCAGTGGTGTCTGTTCCCAGCAAGTACAGTGTATTGGACTGAAGAGGATCTACTGTTCTTGTCAGGTTCCTAAGCAGACTTGAACTAGATATAGCCGTGTGTGTAGGAAGCACATTTCTTTTGTTCTGAGCAAGCTCACTGTTCTGGCCCAATAGGAAACACAGTACAGTAGAAGAGTGCTCTTTTCTCAAAAGCAGAGTGTGTTTCTTGTAAGGTGAGCTAGCTTTTGTTTCCCAGTCCTAAATGGAGTTGAATCACATGCAGTTTCTGGTCCTACGAGCAAGAGTTGTTTTCTGGTAAGACAAGTCACTATTGGGCTCCAATTGCCATACACAGTGCAAATAGCACTCGCGTCTGTTCCCCGCAAGTACAGTGTATTGGACGGAAGAGGAGCTACTGTTCTTGTCAGTTTCCTAAGCACAGTAGAACTAGATATGGCCCGTGTGTGTAGGAAGCACAGTTCTTTTGTTCTTAGCAAGCTCACTGTTCGGACACCATAGGAAGCACAGTAGAGTAGAAGAGTGCTCTTTTCTCAAAAGCAGAGTGTGTTTCATGTAAGGCGAGCTAGAGTTTGTTTCCTACTCCTCAATGGAGTTGAATCACATGCAGTTTCTGGTCTTACGAGCAAGAGGTGTTTTCTGGTAAGGAAAGTCGCTATTGCGCTCCCCTTGCCATACACAGTGCAAATATCACTCGCGTCTGTTCCCAGCAAGTACAGTGTATCAGACTGAAGAGTAGCTACTGTTCTTGTCATTTTCCAAAGCAGAGTTGAACTAGATATGGCCCGTTTGTAGGAAGCACAGTTTTTTTTTTTCTGAGCAAGCTCACTTTTCGGAACACATAGGAAACACTGTAGAGTAGAAGAGTGCTCTTTTATCAAAAGCAGAGTGTGTTTCTTGGAAGTCGAGCTAGCGTTTGTTTCCCAGTCCTAAATGGAGTTGAATCACATGCAGTTTCTGGTCCTACGAGCAAGAGTTGTTTTCTGGTAAGTAAAGTCTCTATTGCGCTCCCATTGCCGTACACAGTGCAAATAGCACTCGCGTCTGTTCCCAGCAAGTACAGTGTATCGGACTGAAGAGGAGCTACTGTTTTTGTCAGTTTCCTAAGCAGAGTTGAACTAGATATGGCCCATGTGTAGGAAGCACAGTTCTTTTGTTCTGAGCAAGCTCACTCTTCTGGCCTATAGGAAACACTGTAGAGTAGAAGAGTGCTCTTTTCTCTAAAGCAGAGTGTGTTTCTTGTAAGGTGAGCTAGCTATTGTTTCCCAGTCCTAAATGGTGTTGAATCACATGCAGTTTCTGATCCTACGAGCAAGAGTTGTTTTCTGGTATGAAGAGTCACTATTGCGCTGCCATTGCCATGCACAGGACAAATAGCACTGGTGTCTGTTCCCAGCAGTTACAGTGTACTGGACTGAAGAGGATCTACTGTCCTTGTCAGGTTCCTAAGAGAATTGAACTAGATATGGCCGTGTGTAGAAAGCACAGTTCTTTGTTCTGAGCAAGCTCACAATTCTGGCCCTATAGGAAACACAGTAGAGTAGAAGAGTGCTCTTTACTCAAAAGCAGAGTGTGTTTCTTGGAAGTCGAGCTAGCGTTTGTTTCCCAGTCCCAAATGGAGTTGAGTCACATGCAGTTTTTTGTCCTACGAGCAAGAGTTGTTTTCTGGTAAGACAAGTCACTATTGTGCTCCAATTGCCATACACAGTGCAAATAGCACTCGCGTCTGTTCCCCGCAAGTACAGTGTATTGGACGGAAGAGGAGCTACTGTTCTTGTCAGTTTCCTAAGCAGAGTTGAACTAGATATGGCCCGTGTGTGTAGGAAGCACAGTTCTTTTGTTCTGAGCAAGCTCACTGTTCGGACCCCATAGGAAACACAGTATAATAGTAGAGTGCTCTTTTCTCAAAAGCACAGTGTGTTTCCTGTAAGGCGAGCTAGCGTTTGTTTCCCAGTCCTAAATGGAGTTGAATCACATGCAGTTTCTGGTCCTACGAGCAAGAGTTGTTTTCTGGTAAGAAGAGTCACTATTGCACTGCCATTGCCATACACAGGACAAATAGCACTGGCGTCTGTTCCCAGCAAGTACAGTGTATTGGACTGAAGAGTATCTAATGTTCTTGTCAGTTTCCTAAGCAGAGTTGAACTAGATATGGCCGTGTGTGTAGGAAGCACAGTTTTTTTGTTCTGAGCAAGCTCACTGTTTTGGCCCTATAGGAAACACAGTAGAGTAGAAGAGTGCTCTTTTCTCAAAAGCAGAGTGTGTTTCTTGTAAGGTGAGCTAGCGTTTGTTTCCCAGTCCTAAATGGAGTTGAGTCACATGCAGTTTTTTGTACTATGAGAAAAAGTTGTTTTCTGGTAAGACAAGTCACTATTGTGCTCCAATTGCCATACACAGTGCAAATAGCACTCGCGTCTGTTCCCCGCAAGTACATTGTATTGTACTGAAGAGGATCTACTGTTTTTGTCAGTTTCCTAAGCAGAGTTGAACTAGATATGGCCAGTGTGTGTAGGAAGTACAGTTCTTTTGTTCTGAGCAAGTTCACTGTTCGGACCCCATGGGAAGCACAGTAGAGTAGAAGAGTGCTCTTTTTTCAAAAGCAGAGTGTGTTTCATGTAAGGCGACCTAGCATTTGTTTCCCACTCCTAAGTGGAGTTGAATCACATGCACTTTCTGGTCTTACGATCAAGAGTTGTTTTCTGGTAAGGAAAGTCACTATTGTGCTCCCATTGCCGTACAAAGTACAAATAACACTCGCGTCTGTTCCCAGCAAGTACAGTGTATCGGACTGAAGAGGAGCTACTGTTCTTGTTGGTTTCCTAAGCAGAGTTGAATTAGCTATGGCCCGTGTGTGTAGGAAGCACAGTTAGTTTGTTCTGTGCAAACTCACTGTTCGGACCCCATAGGAAACACAGTAGAGTAGAAGAGTACTCTTTTCTCAAAAGCAGAGTGTGTTTCATGTAAGTCGAGGTAGCATTTGTTTCCCAGTCCTAAATGGAGTTGAATCACATGCAGTTTCTGGTCCTGCGAGCAAGAGTTGTTTTCTGGTAAGGAAAGTAACTATTGCGCTCCCATTGCCATACACAGTGCAAATAGCCCTCCTATCTGTTCCCAGCAAGTACAGTGTATTGGACTGCAAAGGAGCTACTCTTCTTCTCAGTTTCCTAAGCAGAGTTGAACTAGATATGGGCCGTGTGTGTAGGAAGTACTGTTCTTTTTTTCTGAGCAAGCTCACTGTTCTGGCCCCATAGGAAACACAGAAGAGTAGAAGAGTGCTCTTTTCTCAAAAGCAGAGTGTGTTTCATGTAAGGCGAGCTAGCATTTGTTACCCAGTCCTAAATGGAGTTGAATCACATGCAGTTTCTGGTCCTACGAGCAAGAGTTGTTTACTGGTAAGGAAAGTCACTATTGAGCTCCCCTTGCCATACACAGTGCAAATAGCTCTCGCGTCTGTTCCCAGCAAGTACAGTGTATCAGACTGAAGAGGAGCTACTCTTCTTGTCAGTTTCCTAAGCAGAGTTGAACTAGATATGGCCCGTGTGTGTAGGAAGCACAGTTCTTTTGTTCTGAGCAAGCTCACTGTTCGGACCCCATAGGAAGCACAGAAGATTAGAAGAGTGCTCTTTTCTCAAAAGCAGAGTGTGTTTCATGTAAGGCGAGCTAGCATTTGTTTCCCAGTCCTAAATGGAGTTGAATCACATGCAGTTTCTGGTCCTACGAACAAGAGTTGTTTTCTGGTAAGGAAAGTCACTATTGCGCTCCCTTTGCCATACACAGTGCAAATAGCACTCGCGTCTGTTCAAAGCAAGTACAGTGTATCGGACTGAAGAGGAGCTACTGTTCTTGTCAGTTTCCTAAGCAAAGTTGAACTAGTTATGGCCCGTGTGTAGGAAGCACAGTTCTTTTTTTCTGAGCAAGCTCACTGTTCTGGCCTTATAGGAAACACAGTAGAGTAGAAAAGTGCTCTTTTCTCAAAAGCAGAGTGTGTTTCTTGTAAAGCGAGCTAGAGTTTGTTTCCCAGTCCTAAATGGAGTTGAATCACATGAAGTTTCTGGTCCTAAGAGCAAGAGTTGTTTTCTGTTAAGAAGAGTAACTATTGCGCTGCCTTTGCCATACACAGGACAAATAGCACTGGCGTCTGTTCCCAGCAAGTACAGTGTATTGAACTGAAGAGGATCTACTGTACTTGTCAGGTTCCTAAGCAGACTTGAACTAGATATGGCCGTGTGAGTAGGAAGCACAGTTTTTTTGTTCTGAGCAAGCTCACTGTTGTGGACCTATAGGAAACAAAGTAGAGTAGAAGAGTGCTCTTTTATCAAAAGCAGAGTGTGTTTCTTGGAAGTCGAGCTAGCGTTTGTTTCCCAGTCCTAAATGGAGTTGAGTCACATGCAGTTTTTTGTCCTACGAGCAAGAGTTGTTTTCTGGTAAGACAAGTCACTATTGTGCTCCAATTGCCATACACAGGACAAATAGCACTGGCGTCTGTTCCCAGCAAGTACAGTGTATTGGACTGAAGAGGATCTACTGTTCTTGTCAGGTTCCTAAGCAGACTTGAACTAGATATGGCCGTGTGTGTAGGAAGCACAGTTTTTTTGTTCTCAGCAAGCTCACTGTTCGGAACACATAGGAAACACAGTAGAGTAGAAGAGTGCTCTTTTCTCTAAAGCAGAGTTTGTTTCTTGTAAGGCGAGCTAGCGTTTGTTTCCCAGTCCTAAATGGAGTTGAGTCACATGCAGTTTTTTGTCCTATGAGCAAAAGTTGTTTTCTGTAAATACAAGTCACTATTGTTCTCCAATTGCCATACACAATGCAAATAGCACTCGCGTCTGTTCCCCGCAAGTACAGTGTATTGGACGGAAGAGGAGCTACTGTTCTTGTCAGTTTCCTAAGCACAGTTGAACTAGATATGGCCCGTGTGTGTAGGAAGCACAGTTCTTTTGTTCTTAGCAAGCTCACTGTTCGGACACCATAGGAAACACAGTAGAGTAGAAGAGTGCTCTTTTCTCAAAAGCAGAGTGTGTTTCATGTAAGGCGAGCTAGAGTTTGTTTCCCAGTCCTAAATGGAGTTGAATCACATGCAGTTTCTGGTCTTACAAGCAAGAGGTTTTTTCTGGTAAGGAAAGTCACTATTGCGCTCCCATTGCCATACACAGTGCAAATAACACTCGCGTCTGTTCCCAGCAAGTACAGTGTATCAGACTGAAGAGGAGCTACTGTTCTTGTCATTTTCCAAAGCAGAGTTGAACTAGATATGGCCCGTGTGTAGGAAGCACATTTTTTTTTTCTGAGCAAGCTCACTTTTCGGAACACATAGGAAACACAGTAGAGTAGAAGAGTGCTCTTTTCTCAAAAGCAGAGTGTGTTTTTGTAAGGCGAGCTAGCGTTTGTTTCCTAGTCCTAAATGGAGTTGAATCACATGCAGTTTCTGGTCCTATGAACAAGAGTTGTTTTCTGGTAAGGAAAGTCACTATTGCGCTCCCATTGCCCTTCACAAGGCAAATAGCACTCGCGTCTTTTCCCAGCAAGTAAAGTGTATTGGACTGAATAGGAGCTACTTTTCTTTCAGTTTACTAAGCAGAGTTGAACTAGATATGGTCCGTGCATGTAGGAAGCACAGTTCTTTTGTTCTGAGCAAGCTCACTGTTTGGACACCGTAGGAAACACAGTAGAGTAGAAGAGTGCTCTTTTCTCAAAAGCAGAGTGTGTTTTTGTAAGGCGAGCTAGCATTTGTTTCCTAGTCCTAAATGGAGTTGAATCACATGCAGTTTCTGGTCCTAGGAACAAGAGTTGTTTTCTGGTAAGGAAAGTCACTATTGTGCTCCCATTGCCCTTCACAAGGCAAATAGCACTCGCGTCTTTTCCCAGCAAGTAAAGTGTATTGGACTGAAGAGGAGCTACTGTTCTTGTCAGTTTCCTAAGCAGAGTTGAACTAGATATGGCCAGTGTGTGTAGGAAGCACAGTTCTTTTGTTCTGAGCAAGCTCACAGTTCGGACCCCATAGGAAGCACAGAAGATTAGAAGAGTGCTCTTTTCTCAAAAGCAGAGTGTGTTTCATGTAAGGCGAGCTAGCATTTGTTTCCCACTCCTAAGTGGAGTTGAATCACATGCAGTTTCTGGTCCTACGATCAAGAGTTGTTTTCTGGTAAGGAAAGTCACTATTGCGCTCCCATTGCCGTACACAGTACAAATAGCACTCGCGTCTGTTCCCAGCAAGTACAGTGTATCGGACTGAAGAGGAGCTACTGTTCTTGTTGGTTTCCTAAGCAGAGTTGAACTAGATATGGCCCGTGTGTGTAGGAAGCACAGTTATTTTTTTCTGTGCAAACTCACTGTTCGGACCCCGTAGGAAACACAGTAGAGTAGAAGAGTACTATTTTCTCAAAAGCAGAGTGTGTTTCATGTATGCGAGCTAGCATTTGTTTCCCAGTCCTAAATGGAGTTGAATCACATGCAGTTTCTGGTCCTACGAGCAAGAGTTGTTTTCTGGTAAGGAAAGTCACTATTGCGCTCCCATTTCCGTACACAGTGCAAATAGCCCTCCCGTCTGTTCCCAGCAACTACAGTGTATTGGACTGAAGAGGAGCTACTGTTCTTCTCAGTTTCCTAAGCAGAGTTGAACTAGATATGGCCCGTGTGTGTAGGAAGCACAGTTCTTCTTTTCTGAGCAAGCTCACTGTTCTGGCCCTATTGGAAACACAGTAGAGTAGAAGAGTGCTCTTTTCTCAAAAGCAGAGTGTGTTTCTTGTAAAGCGAGCTAGAATTTGTTTCCCAGTCCTAAATGGAGTTGAATCACATGCAGTTTCTGGTCCTACGAGCAAGAGTTGTTTTCTGGTAAGGAAAGTCACTATTGTGCTCCCATTGCCATACACAGTGCAAATAGCACTCGCGTCTGTTCCCAGCAAGTACAGTGAATCGGACTGAAGAGGAGCTACTGTTCTTGTCAGTTTCCTAAGCAGACTTGAACTAGATATGGCCGTGTGAGTAGGAAGCACATTTTTTTTTTTCTGAGCAAGCTCACTGTTCGGAACAGATAGGAAACACAGTAGAGTAGAAGAGTGCTCTTTTCTCAAAAGCAAAGTGTGTTTCTTGGAAGTTGAGCTAGCGTTTGTTTCCCAGTCCTAAATGGAGTTGAGTCACATGCAATTTTTTGTCCTAGGAGCAAGACTTGTTTTCTGGTAAGGAAAGTCACTATTGTGCTCCCATTGCCATACACAGTGCAAATAGCACTCGCGTCTGTTCCCAGCAAGTACAGTGAATCGGACTGAAGAGGAGCTACTGTTCTTGTCAGTTTCCTAAGCACAGTTGAACTAGATATGGCCCGTGTGTAGGAAGCACAGTTCTTTTGTTCTGAGCAAGCTCACAGTTCTGGCCCTATAGGAAACACAGTAGAGTAGAAGAGTGCTCTTTTCTCAAAAGCAGAGTGTGTTTCTTGTAAGGTGAGCTAGCATTTGTTTCCCAGTCCTAAATGGAGTTGAGTCACATGCAGTTTTTTGTCCTACGAGCAAGAATAGTTTTCTGGTAAGACGAGTCACTGTTGTGCTCCAATTGAAATACACAGTGCAAATAGCACTCGCGTCTGTTCCCCACAAGTACAGTGTATTGGACTGAAGAAGATCTACTGTTCTTGTCCGTTTCCTATGCAGAGTTGAACTAGATATGGCCCGTGTGTGTAGGAAGCACAGTTCTTTTGTTCTGAGTAAGCTCACTGTTCGGACACCATAGGAAGCACAGAAGATTAGAAGAGTGCTCTTTTCTCAAAAGCAGAGTGTGTTTCATGTAAGTCGAGCTAGCATTTGTTTCCCAGTCCTAAATGGAGTTGAATCACATGCAGTTTCTTGTCCTACGATCAAGAGTTGTTTTCTGGTAAGGAAAGTCACTATTGCGCTCCCATTGCCATACACAGTGCAAATAGCTCTCGCGTCTTTTCCCAGCAAGTACAGTGTATCGGACTGAAGAGGAGCTACTGTTCTTGTCAGTTTCCTAAGCAAAGTTGAACTAGTTATGGCCCGTGTGTAGGAAGCACAGTTCTTTTTTTCTGAGCAAGCTCACTGTTCTGGCCCTATAGGAAACACAGTAGAGTAGAAGAGTGCTCTTTACTCAAAAGCAGAGTGTTTTTCTTGTAAAGCGAGCTAGAGTTTGTTTCCAGATCCTAAATGGAGTTGAATGACATGCAATTTCTGGTCCTACGAGCAAGAGTTGTTTTCTGGTAAGAAGAGTCACTATTGCGCTGCCATTGCCATACACAGGACAAATAGTACTGGCGTCTGTTCCCAGCAAGTACAGTGTATTGGACTGAAGAGGATATACTGTTCTTGTCAGGTTCCTAAGCAGACTTGAACTAGATATGGCCGTGTGAGTAGGAAGTTCAGTTTTTTTGTTCTGAGCAAGCTCACTTTTCGGAACACATAGGAAACACAGTAGAGTAGAAGAGTGCTCTTTTCTCAAAAGCAGAGTGTGTTTCATGTAAGGCGACCTAGCATTTGTTTCCCACTCCTAAGTGGAGTTGAATTCCATGCAGTTTCTGGTCCTACAATCAAGAGTTGTTTTCTGATATGGAAAGTCACTATTGCGCTCCTATTGCCGTACACAGTACAAATAGCACTCGCGTCTGTTCCCAGCAAGTACAGTGTATCAGACTGAAGAGGAGCTACTGTTCTTGTTGGTTTCCTAAGCAGAGTTGAACTAGATATGGCCCGTGTGTGTAGGAAGCACAGTTATTTTTTTCTGTGCAAACTCACTGTTCAGACCCCATAGGAAACACAGTAGAGTAGAAGAGTACTCTTTTCTCAAAAGCAGAGTGTGTTTCATGTATGCGAGCTAGCATTTGTTTCCCAGTCCTAAATGGAGTTGAATCACATGCAGTTTCTGGTCCTATGAGCAAGAGTTGTTTTCTGGTAAGGAAAGTAACTATTGCACTCCCATTGCCATACACAGTGCAAATAGCCCTCATGTCTGTTCCCAGCAAGTACAGTGTATTGGACTGCAAAGGAGCTACTGTTCTTCTCAGTTTCCTAAGCAAAGTTGAACTAGATATGGGCCGTGTGTAGGAAGTACAGTTCTTTTTTTCTGAGCAGGCTCACTGTTCTGGCCCTATAGGAAACACAGAAGAGTAGAAGAGTGCTCTTTTCTCAAAAGCAGAGTGTGTTTCATGTAAGGCGAGCTAGCATTTGTTTCCCAGTCCTAAATGGAGTTGAATCACATGCAGTTTCTGGTCCTACGAGCAAGAGTTATTTACTGGTAAGGAAAGTCACTATTGAGCTCCCCTTGCCATACACAGTGCAAATAGCTCTCGCGTCTGTTCCCAGCAAGTACAGTGTATCAGACTGAAGAGGAGCTACTGTTCTTGTCAGTTTCCTAAGCAGACTTGAACTAGATATGGCCCGTTTGTAGGAAGCACAGTTTTTTTTTTCTGAGCAAGCTCACTTTTCGGAACACATAGGAAACACAGTAGAGTAGAAGAGTGCTCTTTTCTCAAAAGCAGAGTGTGTTTTTGTAAGGCGAGCTAGCGTTTGTTTCCTAGTCCTAAATGGAGTTGAATCACATGCAGTTTCTGGTCCTATGAACAAGAGTTGTTTTCTGGTAAGGAAAGTCACTACTGCGCTCCCATTGCCCTTCACAAGGCAAATAGCACTCGCGTCTTTTCCCAGCAAGTAAAGTGTATTGGACTGAATAGGAGCTACTTTTCTTGTCAGTTTACTAAGCAGAGTTGAACTAGATATGGTCCGTGCGTGTAGGAAGCACAGTTCTTTTGTTCTGAGCAAGTTCACTGTTTGGACCCCATAGAAAACACAGTAGAGTAGAAGAGTGCTCTTTTCTCAAAAGCAGAGTGTGTTTCTTGGAAGTCGAGCTAGCGTTTGTTTCCCAGTCCTAAATGGAATTGAGTCACATACAGTTTTTTGTCCTATGAGCAAGAGTTGTTTTCTGGTAAGACAAGTCACTATTGTGCTCCAATTGCCATACACAGTGCAAATAGCACTCGCGTCTGTTCCCCGCAAGTACAGTGTATTGGACGGAAGAGGAGCTACTGTTCTTGTCAGTTTCCTAAGCACAGTTGAACTAGATATGGCCCGTGTGTGTAGGAAGCACAGTTCTTTTGTTCTTAGCAAGCTCACTGTTCGGACACCATAGGAAACACAGTAGAGTAGAAGAGTGCTCTTTTCTCAAAAGCAGAGTGTGTTTCATGTAAGGCGAGCTACAGTTTGTTTCCTACTCCTCAATGGAGTTGAATCACATGCAGTTTCTGGTCTTACGAGCAAGAGGTGTTTTCTGGTAAGGAAAGTCACTATTGCGCTCCCATTGCCATACACAGTGCAAATAACACTCGCGTCTGTTCCCAGCAAGTACAGTGTATCAGACTGAAGAGTAGCTACTCTTCTTGTGATTTTCCAAAGCAGAGTTGAACTAGATATGGCCCGTGTGTAGGAAGCACAGTTTTTTTTTTTTCTGAGCAAGCTCACTTTTCGGAACACATAGGAAACACAGTAGAGTAGAAGAGTGCTCTTTTCTCAAAAGCAGAGTGTGTTTTTGTAAGGCGAGCTAGCGTTTGTTTCCTAGTCCTAAATGGAGTTGAATCACATGCAGTTTCTGGTCCTATGAACAAGAGTTGTTTTCTGGTAAGGAAAGTCACTATTGCGCTCCCATTGCCCTTCACAAGGCAAATAGCACTCGCGTCTTTTCCCAGCAAGTAAAGTGTATTGGACTGAATAGGAGCTACTTTTCTTGTCAGTTTACTAAGCAGAGTTGAACTAGATATGGTCCGTGCGTGTAGGAAGCACAGTTCTTTTGTTCTGAGCAAGTTCACTGTTTGGACCCCATAGGAAACACAGTAGAGTAGAAGAGTGCTCTTTTCTCAAAAGCAGAGTGTGTTTCTTGTAAAGCGAGCTAGTGTTTGTTTCCCAGTTTTAAATGGAGTGGAATCACATGCACTTTCTGGTCCTACGAGCAAGAGTTGTTTTCTGGTAAGAAGAGTCACTATTGAGCTGCCATTGCCATACACAGGACAAATAGCACTGGCGTCTGTTCCCAGCAAGTACAGTGTATTGGACTGAAGAGGATCTACTGTTCTTTTCAGGTTCCTAAGCAGACTTGAACTAGATATGGCCGTGTGAGTAGGAAGCACAGTTTTTTTGTTCTGAGCAAGCTCACTTTTCGAACACATAGGAAACACAGTAGAGTAGAAGAGTGCTCTTTTATCAAAAGCAGAGTGTGTTTCTTGGAAGTCGAGCTAGCGTTTGCTTCCCAGTCCTAAATGGAGTTGAATCACATGCAGTTTCTGGTCCTACGAGCAAGAGTTGTTTTCTGGTAAGTAAAGTCTCTATTGCGCTCCCATTGCCGTACACAGTGCAAATAGCACTCGCGTCTGTTCCCAGCAAGTACAGTGTATCGGAGTGAAGAGGAGCTACTGTTCTTGTCAGTTTCCTAAGCAGAGTTGAACTAGATATGGCCCATGTGTAGGAAGCACAGTTCTTTTGTTCTGAGCAAGCTCACTCTTCTGGCCTATAGGAAACACTGTAGAGTAGAAGAGTGCTCTTTTCTCTAAAGCAGAGTGTGTTTCTTGTAAGGTGAGCTAGCTATTGTTTCCCAGTCCTAAATGGTGTTGAATCACATGCAGTTTCTGATCCTACGAGCAAAAGTTGTTTTCTGGTATGAAGAGTCACTATTGCGCTGCCATTGCCATGCACAGGACAAATAGCACTGGTGTCTGTTCCCAGCAATTACAGTGTACTGGACTGAAGAGGATCTACTGTCCTTGTCACGTTCCTAAGCAGAATTGAACTAGATATGGCCGTGTGTAGGAAGCACAGTTCTTTGTTCTGAGCAAGCTCACAATTCTGGCCCTATAGGAAACACAGTAGAGTAGAAGAGTGCTCTTTACTCAAAAGCAGAGTGTGTTTCTTGGAAGTCGAGCTAGCGTTTGTTTCCCAGTCCTAAATGGAGTTGAGTCACATGCAGTTTTTTGTCCTACGAGCAAGAGTTGTTTTCTGGTAAGACAAGTCACTATTGTGCTCCAATTGCCATACACAGTGCAAATAGCACTCGCGTCTGTTCCCTGCAAGTACAGTGTATTGGACGGAAGAGGAGCTACTGTTCTTGTCAGTTTCCTAAGCAGAGTTGAACTAGATATGGCCCGTGTGTGTAGGAAGCACAGTTCTTTTGTTCTGAGCAAGCTCACTGTTCGGACCCCATAGGAAACACAGTATAATAGTAGGGTGCTCTTTTCTCAAAAGCACAGTGTGTTTCCTGTAAGGCGAGCTAGCGTTTGTTTCCCAGTTCTAAATGGAGTTGAATCACATGCAGTTTCTGGTCCTACGAGCAAGAGTTGTTTTCTGGTAAGAAGAGTCACTATTGCACTGCCATTGCCATACACAGGACAAATAGCACTGGCGTCTGTTCCCAGCAAGTACAGTGTATTGGACTGAAGAGTATCTAATGTTCTTGTCAGTTTCCTAAGCAGACTTGAACTAGATATGGCCGTGTGTGTAGGAAGCACAGTTTTTTTGTTCTGAGCAAGCTCACTGTTTTGGCCCTATAGGAAACACAGTAGAGTAGAAGAGTGCTCTTTTCTCAAAAGCAGAGTGTGTTTCTTGTAAGGTGAGCTAGCGTTTGTTTCCCAGTCCTAAATGGAGTTGAGTCACATGCAGTTTTTTGTACTATGAGAAAAAGTTGTTTTCTGGTAAGACAAGTCACTATTGTGCTCCAATTGCCATACACAGTGCAAATAGCACTCGCGTCTGTTCCCCGCAAGTACATTGTATTGTACTGAAGAGGATCTACTGTTTTTGTCAGTTTCCTAAGCAGAGTTGAACTAGATATGGCCAGTGTGTGTAGGAAGTACAGTTCTTTTGTTCTGAGCAAGTTCACTGTTCGGACCCCATGGGAAGCACAGTAGAGTAGAAGAGTGCTCTTTTCTCAAAAGCAGAGTGTGTTTCATGTAAGGCGAGCTAGCATTTGTTTCCCAGTCCTAAATGGAGTTGAATCACAGGCAGTTTCTGGTCCTACGTGCAAGAGTTGTTTTCTGGTAAGAAGAGTCACTATGCGCTGCCATTGCCATACACAGGACAAATAGCACTCTTGTCTGTTCCCAGCAAGTACAGTGTATTGGACTGAAGAGGATATACTGTTCTTGTGAGGTTCCTAAGCAGACTTGAACTAGATATGGCCGTGTGAGTAGGAAGTACAGTTTTTTTGTTCTGAGCAAGCTCACTGTTCGGAACACATAGGAAACACAATATAGTAGAAGAGTGCTCTTTTTTCAAAAGCAGAGTGTGTTTCATGTAAGGCGACCTAGCATTTGTTTCCCACTCCTAAGTGGAGTTGAATCACATGCAGTTTCTGGTCCTACGATCAAGAGTTGTTTTCTGGTAAGGAAAGTCACTATTGTGCTCCCATTGCCGTACAAAGTACAAATAACACTCGCGTCTGTTCCCAGCACGTACAGTGTATCGGACTGAAGAGGAGCTACTGTTCTTGTTGGTTTCCTAAGCAGAGTTGAATTAGCTATGGCCCGTGTGTGTAGGAAGCACAGTTCTTTTGTTCTGTGCAAACTCACTGTTCGGACCCCATAGGAAACACAGTAGAGTAGAAGAGTACTCTTTTCTCAAAAGCAGAGTGTGTTTCATGTAAGTCGAGGTAGCATTTGTTTCCCAGTCCTAAATGGAGTTGAATCACATGCAGTTTCTGGTCCTGCGAGCAAGAGTTGTTTTCTGGTAAGGAAAGTAACTATTGCGCTCCCATTGCCATACACAGTGCAAATAGCCCTCCTATCTGTTCCCAGCAAGTACAGTGTATTGGACTGCAAAGGAGCTACTGTTCTTCTCGGTTTCCTAAGCAGAGTTGAACTAGATATGGGCCGTGTGTGTAGGAAGTACTGTTCTTTTTTTCTGAGCAAGCTCACTGTTCTGGCCCCATAGGAAACACAGAAGAGTAGAAGAGTGTCTTTTCTCAAAAGCAGAGTGTGTTTCATGTAAGGCGAGCTAGCATTTGTTTCCCAGTCCTAAATGGAGTTGAATCACATGCAGTTTCTGGTCCTACGAGCAAGAGTTGTTTACTGGTAAGGAAAGTCACTATTGAGCTCCCCTTGAAATACACAGTGCAAATAGCTCTCGCGTCTGTTCCCAGCAAGTACAGTGTATCAGACTGAAGAGGAGCTACTCTTCTTGTCAGTTTCCTAAGCAGAGTTGAACTAGATATGGCCCGTGTGTGTAGGAAGCACTGTTCTTTTGTTCTGAGCAAGCTCACTGTTCGGACCCCATAGGAAGCACAGAAGATTAGAAGAGTGCTCTTTTCTCAAAAGCAGAGTGTGTTTCATGTAAGGCGAGCTAGCATTTGTTTCCCAGTCCTAAATGGAGTTGAATCACATGCAGTTTCTGGTCCTACGAACAAGAGTTGTTTTCTGGTAAGGAAAGTCACTATTGCGCTCCCTTTGCCATACACAGTGCAAATAGCACTCGCGTCTGTTCAAAGCAAGTACAGTGTATCGGACTGAAGAGGAGCTACTGTTCTTGTCAGTTTCCTAAGCAAAGTTGAACTAGTTATGGCCCGTGTGTAGGAAGCACAGTTCTTTTTTTCTGAGCAAGCTCACTCTTCTGGCCTTATAGGAAACACAGTAGAGTAGAAAGGTGCTCTTTTTTCAAAAGCAGAGTGTGTTTCTTGTAAAGCGAGCTAGAGTTTGTTTCCCAGTCCTAAATGGAGTTCAATCACATGAAGTTTCTGGTCCTAAGAGCAAGAGTTGTTTTCTGTTAAGAAGAGTAACTATTGCGCTGCCTTTGCCATACACAGGACAAATAGCACTGGCGCCTG